>NC_142838.1:26671666-26974696 GCF_061612785.1 Hesperophylax consimilis
TGCTAACTGAACTATTAAATAAATAAGTCAATACAATGAGACGTGGCTCGCAATATGTTATCATCGGCTCTTACCTGGACCATAAGTGCTATCAGAAATAGCATAGCTATGCAGGATACAATATCTGCGTGATTTTGAATGACAAATTCATGACTTAATATTGGAGGATTTTTAGTTGCTGTCTTACGACCCATCCCTGGTTTCATCACCATTTTAAATGAACACGGAGGACGGTACCCCTTATTTAAAAATCAAACAGAAGATCAGTCAGACGAGGACTGAGCGGAGCGGAAGAAACACTGACACACGTCGCGAGTGGATGTTATACAGAACCCGGCAACGGGCAAATAAGCGACAGGCGATACTTCTGACAAGGCGCCACGACTCAAATCCAGACAAACTTGACATGAATTAGGTATACGACTTACGTCCAATGACAACTCGGTACAACTTTGACACTTTCACCGCCAGATATTTGTATCAGTATGTCGGTTATCAACATTTGTGTTGTGTTGGCACAACGCGAGTCAATACTATATTTTTTTTATGTGAAAATAGTTATTGTTCCGTTATTTTAAAATACACGTATCGGTAAATTATTAATTAGGACAATGTAGGTCTTTAGTAACACAGGCATACGAATAGATACTTATTTGACGTAATAATTTTGGTAGATTTGGCCGGAAAATTAACTATTTTACTAGAGGCACCTATGTTGGCGATTCAAACTACGTGATAATCATTCCCGCAGATTTACAAAATTGAAAATCGAACTGATTGAAAATGTTCAACATTTTGTCAATAATGCATACCTACCTACCCACGAAACCGTTTATTTTGTTTACGGGCATTTTCGTCAAAGTTTGTATACGGTTCTAATTGTTATGCTTTCCATTCTGTTATTTTTACGTTTTATTTTTAAGTTTTCTCCAATACAGGATTACTATAAGTAAGGATTTTTTCAGTGCAAAAATTCTGAGACTAACTACCATAATATATGTACTTTTTACTGCCCAGAACACTAATGGAGGGTTATAATCTTGATTCATCAGTTGACGTTTTCAATTTATCACTTAAAAAATGCAAAAGATTTTTGTTGGGCCAGTTCAGTTATATTCTTACAGTTATGTATCGTATTTCTTTTACCATTCAAACCACTCTCTTAAACACTTCTCGTACAAAAAAGAAAAAAAAAATTCAGCAATATTGGTTGACTACTTTCGAGTTTTGCGAGCGCAAACATACGTAGGCTGATTTTTTATGTACAGTGGGGGCAGAAGTAATGACCCGGTTTTGAGGAGGTATAAAAGAAAACTGTCCAAAACTTCAGAAATAGACTATATCCGTGTAGTGCTGCTGAAGGCCGCCATCTTGCTGAAGTTATATTCAAAACTTAATGATAAAAATGGCATTATATACATATCATAATAAAAAAGTTAGTCTCTAAGTTTTTTTTATTCCTCCTCAAAACTACTGCCCCACCTGTATTATGATATACACAGGCACGGAATGGAACTAATGGATTCCATACCAGAAATGTAAAAATATGATTTTTTTCGATGTTGATTCAAATTTACGAAAAGATACTGTAAATTTTAATTTTAATTGTATATTTTCCGAAAATATACTCTCCAGGGTTTTAAGGGATGTACTTGACTTACTCTTTAATCAGTGATTCCTGACATTATTTCGAGTAAAAATGTAAATTAAATTTCGCTTCCGAAGACTTTTTTGATGTTTTTTCTACATAAATGTAGAAAATCTGTAGGAGTTGGACAGCTAGGGTCGATGTGAGAGGGTGAGCGGTTACTTGGCTGAGTGACCAGTGTCGACATGCGGAAGATTTAAAAAAAAATTGTTTTTGAAATTAAAATTAATTATTAAAGTCACCGGAGTCAATTAAATTTTTTACTCCAAATTATGTCAGGAATAATTGGTTAAAGTCAAGTACGCATCTTAACACCCTGTATAAGCTATCAAAATTAATCTTAATTGTACACCTAAAAGTAATTTTAAATCATCAAATGGGACATGGTAAAAATACAGTATAAAAATATATACAGGACTGACTAAATAAATTAAATGATTAAATTTGTATGTTAAAAATTTATAGCTTTCCAATTCGTAGTTTTAGTACTAAATTGTCGAGCTTTGCGTAAGGTCGTGTGCTACCTCTAAGTAAATTGCATTAAAAAAGTCCCAAAATGCCCTGCAAAATGATGAAATAATGTTCTCATTACTCGGCAAAAACTAGTAAAAGCCAAGGAATGAGCCTCGCAGACGAGAGACTTCAGTTACGGACATAATAATCCATTTTGGAGTATGGACTTGCCATGGAATACCCACACAAGAGTCTTTTTAGTTGCGACTGCCGGGAACCATTTCTCATTTAACCACTTGGCACCTCAAAATCCGTCAGGCAACCAGGCTTTATGCTCTAGTCGGGGCCTTGAGGTAGTATTCAATGCAACTTTTGGATATGAAAACGCAGTTCAGTCCTATCGTTTATTTCATTCATAAACACACATTTTTTAAATGTCTATTTTGTCACAGATGAACAACGTTTGAATGAAGACTTTACTGGAAATATAAGAGTGTTTCTTAGCCCGTCGTACCACGGGTCAGCAAGTAATCAACGTAAATCGAATGCTGTAATGTATCTTGCGCAAAAAAGTTCCACGCTGAAAAGACCATAACGAACCTAATTTTCTGCGCAGTGTCTTACAGCGCTCGGTTTATATTGATTGCTTATCGACCCGTGGGACGACTGGCTTACTTGCCGCATTTTATCTTAATTTTGTGAGACAATAACAAGTTTAGATCAATAACATCATTGTGAAAATGTCCTTATTTTCATCGATACTATATAGGGTGTTAAGGGACGTACTTGACTTAGTAAGTAAGTATCCTTTTATACTTTTACCAGTGCTTCCTAACATTATTTTGAGTAAAAATGTAAATTAAATTTTGGTTCCCAAGACTTTTTTGATGTTTTTTCTACATAAATAATAATAATAATAATCGGATGACTTGTATAGCGCCGTTTTTGTGCAAAATCACCTCAAATGTAGTAAATCAGTAGGAATTGGACAGCTAGGGTCAATGTGAGATGTTGGGCCGTTACTTGGCTGAGTGACCAGTGTCGACATGTGGAAGATTTTTTTTAAAAATTGTTTTTGAAATTAAATTTAAAATCATCATTGTGAAAATGTCCTTATTTTCATCGATGATAATGCATAATATGAATTTCTTGCAAAGGTAATAATATTTATTTTTAGCCCGTTTTATTAAGTTTCTTATTCCTTTGAATCCATCTATCTACATAAATAAAAATGTAAATATTTATTTCTTCAAAGTCAAAAATCTCCAAAAGTTCTTCACCTTGAAATTTTGACACAACGTTGCATTCGAATATGGGTGTGTTTTTATTCACATATAATGTGAGTCATTTTTAAAACTTTTTTATGTTTTTTAAAAATATTGAATATATGCCTATTTGATATTTTCATATTTCAAAAATTAAATGCTTATTTCTAATAGTAAAATTTAAAAGCATATTTCATTACCTTTCAAAACAGTTTTCAATTGTTGGAGAGGTTTAGAAATACATATTCCATTTATTTTGATTTTATTGCAAAGCGGAAATATTTGTGTTTTCCTCACAGAATATGTTAGAAGCCTGAGGGGTTGGATTCGCCAGGTGCTCAATATATACAAACTCAACGTATAAAAATTTTCATATCCAAGCAAAATTTTAATGTTCACATTTTTTTAATGATATACGCAATTGACATAGCGGCTGTGACTGATCCTTCTCACACTTCTCACATAAAAACGAAAAAGACAGAAAACATCAGAATGTCAAATGTTTCCAATCATAGCTGTCTTTCTATTTCTAACCCATAGAAATTGAAGAATACAAATTTTTCTGAATCATACTCGAGTAATGGGCGGGTAGGGCGATATTAGTATTGATAGGGAGCAATGGTAGCTGCACATCGACTGAAGCATAAATAAAAAATACATGCTTCATAAGTTTTATATTTATTACATTTATTCAAAAAACATACAACCGCCAAAATGTTATTGTTGTTTAACCATGATTTACAATGCCAACACATTTCTTTAATTAACATGTAATATAATATTATGTTCCTAAGAGAGACATGTTCTATACTTTAACAATGATTATTTTAGGAGGAATAAGCAACATGACATGCATTTTTATAATAAGCAAGTTTAAATTATTTTTAAGGAGAAGTTCTTACAGCTTTCTCATCACATTGCAAGATGGCATCAAATCCCTACCTGAGAAATATCCTTTTCACAGAAACTTAAGCAATATATAACAAAATTGACTAAAAAATTCAACAATAATAATATTATAAGAAAATATTTTTTTGTAAATCTAAAATATGTACTCCTTCCTATTTCCATTTGAAAAAATATTAATCCAAAAATAAATATTTAAATAATGTTTTAATCACAATATTGATAAATCACATTAAAACGCACATTCAATAATGATAATACAGTTTAATATTGGTAGTATAAGAACCTAAATAAAATATTTTATAGAAAAATATACTGGCAGAAAGTTTGAAAATAATTGCTTAAAAATATAAATCATTGTTCAAAATAAAATTAATTATTTTATAAGCAAGATTGCTAAAAAAACACATGACTCTAAATATTAACAATCTGATAATATAAAAATTAATATTCCATTAAAACAATTACATAATAATTTGAATTGTATCAGAGACATAATCTCCTTTGCAGCTAATATTAATTCATTTGTAGATAGTTTCTTATTTAAAATACTATGATAAGTGAGGTCAGCGTGAATTAATTTAAAGCGTGCCAAATAATATCTGAACACTGTAATACTTTGTAATCCAATAATCAATATTAATATTAACTAAACCAGCAAAACTAAAAAAAGTTTTTCTACTTTAATTAAAATATAATTTTTTTTAAAGATATAATAATGATAATGACAATTGTTTAGCAGATACAAGCCAGAGTTCTGCGTACATTCTTTGGACATTTTTTAGGTGAGATCTCTTAAAAATACTTATTTGGTTTGGTGTAAAATTAGCTAAGTACCCTTTCAAGCAGCAAAGAATGCTATTAATTCATCAAATTGTGATTACATAAATAAACAAGAGTGTAAATTAAATTTAGAAAGTTTATATTTAGGAGGTTAGTACGAGTAATAATGTTGACGGTGTTCATTCCACTCTTACCCAGTTACAACGGTTTAATTCTTGCATAATTCCAACAGTTTAAATATTCCATCGTACCAATAATTCAACTCTTGAACCACTCCCCAACTCCTACTTCTTTATTCACTTGTACACCAACATACCATCATTAGCACCCTAATAATTTAATACACATTATAATTTTGAATAAGATATGCATAATACAAAAAACAATGTATCCATGTCATTCAATGCAAACATTTCCAGAATGCTTTCAAATTAAATTATTTATTTTATACTAGACAATTAGGTGACTACTTATATTAATATAGAAGCCAATCTCTAAATTTTTCAAACAAAATTTATCATTAATTTGCAAGTGTTGGAACATCAAATAATTCCGCGGCAATCAATTAAAAATAATTGTACTTATTACGAAAAGGTTGAAAGGACCCCTGCACATTAGCAACTTTAGTTGCGGCAATAGGAGGCAACTATTTAAACATCCAAACATTTCAAAAAGTCACCTCCTTTGCGCGTTCATACACCGTAATGGATTTTATGCATGCAACTAAAGTACGCTGGACAAAAAAAAATAAATTGTAAATTGTATGTTATTAAAATATTTATTGCAAATGTAGTTTATGAACGTTTGAGACAGACTTCCCAAAAGAGAAAAAGGAAGATATTGTGTGCTTATTAAATTAGGAACATAAAAATATGGCACCTATTTTGAGGATAAATACATAAAATAAATAATAAATACAAGTTAGCTTCAGATTAGGAGTTTTCTCTTAAGTATATTAGTATCGTGTGACTCTTTTAAAAAACAATTAAATTGTCATAGATGATAATATTCAATATATTATTCAGTATTTAAATAGTTAAATAAAATTTTTCAATAATAATTTCATAACAAGTCATAACTAATACACAGACGTTTCATGTCATGATTATTTAAGTAGTACATATATATAAAAGTATTCAAAGTCATCTCATCTAGAGCCAATATGATTCTTCTGATAGTAATAAGAAGTTATTCGAGACAATACCTAATGAGGTATATATCATTTGAGACTACTAATCATTGTTAATTGTTAAATGAACATAATTTCCATGCTACGGACTAAAATGCAATTTTGAATATATAAAATTTCATGAATTTTGATGATTCCATCGCCGGTAAACTTAAACTAATTCTCCGCACTCGAAGCCTTGTTCCACGGTCATGTACATTCCTTCCTCCTCGTAGGTGGAGTCGTGCTTAGCGAGGATACGCAACAGGGGACGAAGCTTCAACCACCACTGCTGTTTTGGGATGCGTTGTCTGCAAAGTAACACATGTGTTAGAAAATAGTGTAGCCATTTTATTTCTTTCTTCAGTAATTTGAACAATTTAGTAGAATTTCAAGCAATGTGTCATACGCAATCAAAGCCTCAGAAATAGAGCTACAGATATTTGTGAGAGTAAAAAGTGAAAAAAATGAATACTCACTCGAAGTTGGTCTGAGCTTTCAATTCCTCGATGGGAGTGAAGTTATACTGGCGACGGACTACACCCAGGAGACAGGCAGTGTCGGGAGTGTTGGCGTTAATCTTGCCATTCTCATCCGTGCAGCGCTCCAGGGTCTGTGTCAGCCACTGGACGCACTTGGCGGCCATCTTGGTGGCCATGTTGCGGTCAAACGGTGTGGGAGATCCACCCTGTTGCATGTGACCTGATCGGAAAGAAGACATTAAACATCAAGTGTAGTAAAACTCTACAGATCCATTGTAAGCCAAAACGTGAGCATTCTATGACACAGCTTGATTCATTATAAAACAATTATAATGCTTAACAGTGACCATTCATTACTCCACTTTCACTCAACACAATAAAATGTGATTCTGAAAGAATGCACATTCTTCAATTTCTATGGGCGTGTGGATGATTGGAAACATTCGACATTCATATATTTTCCGTTTTTTTCATTTTCATGGAAGACGTGCACAACTTCCAATAATTAGAGTTTTGTGAAGGTGATAGTAAGTTTAAGTAGCAATGATAAACTTACCGAGAACGTTCATCCTGGCAGAGAACAGTCCCTTTCCTTCCTCCGAATACAAGCGGTAAATAAAATCTGTATTGTAGTTGTCGGAAGCCTTCTCATTCCTCAGGATGAGACCCCTCTGGACCCCCTCGGCCATCTTGGCGGCCATGTGATACACGTCCTGTTGCAGGTCCTTGATGGAGATCTTCTCCTCGTAGATGTAGGCAGCGTCAGCTCCTCCGGCCAGACCTGGAGGCAGAAGATTATCAGATATCTAGCATTTCATTAACCTTTACAACATTGGATTTTTCAACGCAATCTATCCCATCACACGGCACATTTTGACACATGTATGAGGTTTAGAGAAACTTAATGGATCACATATGCAACATCCGCTCACGGGGATAGCCCCTGACAGATCAAATATGCAACAGCCGTGTTAGGTTAAGGTTGGCACTATAATACTATCATCCTGCCACTGAGAGTTCCGTTATAATCACTATTTTACCCGTCGTTCATAAGAAAGACGGTGAAGTTACAAAGTTTTATAGTGGTATTTCTCGTTATATTTTTTTATTAAAACATAATAAAAGGCTAATCTGAATAGTGCCATTTATGAAAGAACTCATTTCAAATAAGATATAAAAATCAATCTTACCTGCCACAGTAGCCAAGTAACCGCAGTAACCGCCCATAGTCTCAATGATAAACACACGACGCTTTGTGCCCTAAAACAAACAAATTCATAGATTTTGATTCACTATGAAAATCGATAAAGTAAAATATAAAAAGTCTGAGTTAATATGTTAGCATGAACATCTCAAGGTTTTACTTGTTTCTGGCTTTCACCCAGAATAGAGAATAAACAGAGGAAGTGCTCTAATAATACAGGGAGACAACAAATAAATTACTTATTAGCATTGCATAGTTGCAATCTTCCCTTTATTTATCGCGCATCCCTCATTAGACAGAGACTAGAATAGTTTCATCGACTACATTCTTTAACTACATTGTCATATTCCAATCATCTGTCTGATTGATGAAGCAGTGCCCACAACATTATATGTCCTCGTAATATGTTTATTAGGTTACGGAATAAAAAAATAGATAAACAATATATATTATGAAAAATTATATATACTTTCTTAGTTATTTTATTTGGTCATTGCTTTCACCATTCAATGGTTTTCTAGGCCATCATTTCTAATCATCCAGAGAGGGAAGGCGAATTTATATATTCATTTTATTTAAATGGACAAATTTCATAATTATTTGAAAGATTGGAGTCAAGTTCAATATAATCTAGTTCAAACAGTAAATAATAATAATAATAAGTGTTTTATTATTTATTTTTTGTGACAAATATATATTATGAAATCCTCACTGGGATCTCCCATGCTGAGGATTTATATTTATTTATTTAAATAATGTCAGATATTTGCTTGAATGAATGAACTTCAAGCTCTTAAAGGTATTTAATAATACCACTAACATCAATAAAAAAAGTTATAATATTCTAGACCAGTTCGTGTTCGAGATGACCAAACTGTTGATTTCACACTCAAACGTCGTTAGTTCAACTCTCTATAAGCTGAATATTTCATCTTTACACGAGTAAAGAATTCAAAAATTGTAAGGACATTCGTTAGCCGGGAATGTTTGTCTTTGTTTTTGTAAGGGTTATAGCTAAAATTTCAGCATTTGATAATTCAAATAGATACTATCAGGTTATTAGTTACCTGGGAATGTTTGTCTGTCTTTATAAATAGGTAGGTTATATTATTACCTGGGCAGACTGCCTAATCCTGTCGCAGATCTCCGAGATTTCATTGAGAGCCGTGTCGGCCCCGAGGGAGAACTCGGTGCCGGGAACGTTGTTGCTGATGGTGGAAGGGATAATGACTATGGGGATGCAGAACTCGGGGTGCTTGCTCCTGGCCTCGTACAGCTGCAGCGCGGACTGGTAGCCCTGTCAAACAATTTTAACATATCATTCTACAGTTATCTCATTAATGTGGTGCTCTATTATTACACAGAATTTGCCATATTACGTGAAGTACGAAAAATCAAAAAATAAAAAAAAAATTGTGTTTAAGGTAATATTATGTTTTTATTTTCTAAATAATTTTTAAAAAGATAAGAGTTAAATTTTATAGGAAGAAATGGTTTTTTTTTTATTGTTTATACAAAATGATCTCTTATCAACGATTGTTTTCACACTCAACCATGACTAAAAAATCTGGCCCTGACTCAGATAATGTCAGATTACTGGTGAAATTAGATAAAGGTGAAATTCTATAGTTCCTACTTTAATAATCAACTGTTTATTCAGGGTCTCCCTTAGGTCAATTGGTTTTTAACCCCCTTTTGTATGTACAAGATAAGAGCTTTGTGTTACTAAATAAATATGATTATGGCATTACCGAAACTAAGCTTAACTCAAAACCCCAGTTTTTTTAATTAGACCCCTGTGATCCTAAGCCCCCAATGTACATGTAGTGAGGCAGCAGTTTCCTTCATAATACATTGGGTAGGTAGATCTTAGTCGATTAACAGGAATGTTATAAGTAGATATGAATACGTACCTCGAATCCTCCGATGATGAGCATGCCCTGGATCTTGAACTCCCTGAGACGAGCGGCGATCTCGTTCAACTTGTTACCGGGCAGGGTACGCTTGGTGCCGAGGAAGGCACCGCCTTGGGCCACCCAACCGGTCACATCAGACCTGAAATTAAAAGGAAATGTAGATTATAAATACTGTAGCCATTGCTGGCCGCAGACAAAACAGCTACAACTTACAATGCAATAACTCCCCTGGCACCACTGGCACAAATGTCCCAAGCACTGTTATCCAAAAACAACAGCATTTGCAACTTTCCACTTGGCAGGTCATATTATATCTTCACGTTGATTGCTTACTCGTGTATTGTTTATATCTTAAACTATAATTTACCTTTTTTTATTGTTATCAAGTTTAAATTGCAGAAGTCAATTTTATTTTAAGTTTTTCTTTTATATATTCAATAAGACAGCTGTTTCTGAAAGCATTATCAAACAGTTTATAAATAAAAAATAAATTATTGAATACATAAAAGAAAAACTTTAATATAATTTATATTTATATTTCCATCTTCTGGATTAGAAGTCTTATAATTATACATATTCCTCAGAAGCCATAATACAAGTTCTAGACTAAAATAAATTGTATTATAATACTTAGCCTAAAGCATGCATAGTAAAAATAATCCACATCGGTTATATTTGCCCAGACGAGTGAATAATGTCTCACCAGTCAAGATGTTTGAGGTTTCCGGCGATGAGACCTTCAATACCATCGTGGACGGCATACACAACATCTCCACGGTAGATACTGTTACGGACGAACGACCTCACAGCGGCGTTCATGCCACATGCGGGGGCTCCAATGTGGATCACAGCCAGATTATAGCTGACCTGAAACGCACCCATAATAGCGTGAAATAACTTTATTGATTGACTAAGCAAGGCAAACATATATATTAAAATCTTTTAAATCCATAGATGTAACTAACTAACTACAGGGTTTTCCAATAAGAGGTGTTATTTTGATATTCAATCGTAAAAGATCAATGGTTTCGTTGCTTGTGTGGCACATAGCGCCGTCTTGTTGAAAGTAAACGTTGTCCAGATAAATACCATCCAATTCCGGCCTTAAAAAATCATTAATCATCTCTCGATAGCGCAATCCATTCACCGTAACTGTTCCTCCAGCCTCATTTTCGAAAAAGTAGGGTCCAATGACTCCGCCGGACCATAAACCGCACCAAAAGTCAAACGTTGAGGATAGAGAGACTTTTCAACAATAACTCTTGGGTTTTCCGAGCGAGATGCGACAATTTTGCTTGTCGACGAAGCCACCGAGGTGGAAATGGGCCTCATCACTCAAGATGATTTGCATTTGATTCACTCGAGTGAATTTTAATAATTTCAATGCGTTGTTGTTGCGTGTATCGTTCCATTTTTATTAATGGCGTAGTTTCTACTTGTCACAAAAAATGACAGCTTCAAAAGTAACATCTACCGAAATAGCGGGCTATTCAAAATAACACCTCTTATTGGAAAACCCTGTACAATGGACACAAGACATCAAAAAGAGAAAAATTTGGAAACAGCAAGTAAAATAATTATGGCTAATTTGGTTAAAATTTAAATCAATAGCAATTAATTGGTAATGTAAGGAATTTTTGAGATTAAAAATATGTGCTGTGATTGTAAATATAAAATAGTGAATACATATTGAAAAATATATTAAAGTAAAGACATCAGAGCACAATTTCCATACGAAATATGTTTGCTGTTGTGCAATTAAAATAACACCATGATAAAAATTTATACCCAGTGCTATAAAAAGTGTGAAATCTAAAATAATGATAACACATACATTTATTTTTTACAACTAGGTTGGATAGGTACTTACTTTTTTATTAGCACACCTTTTAAATTATTAAACAACAGTTTGATAGCTCACAAAAAACATAAATCTCAGTCCAATACTAAAATTACTATTACTATACATATTGTCGTAAATCGTCATAGAAAAGTTTTTTTTAATCAGTCCTCCATACTCTTCCATTGGAAATCTGTCTCACTTAATTTCGTCCTAAGAAAAAAATATCTTTACAGCACGGTAAGTCAACATTTTCTGTCTGGAATTACTAGGTCAATGCAACTTTTTCCAATGTGCAGCGTCATTTCGGTTACGAATTGTGAAGCTTCAAAATATCCATTTAACTGTCAAAAAATAAGACAAGGTGCAATATTTGTATGTTCCATATTTTCTCACATAATAATGATTTCATTTGTATGTTACATATTTTGTCACGTAATAATGATTTGATTTGTATGTACTATATTTTTTCACGTATTGATGATTTGATTTGTATGTTCCTTATTTTCTCACGTAATAATGATTTGATTTGTATGTGATATTTATACATCATGTACGTTGAAGTAGTGTCATTTTCGTTTGTAGTGTGAATTAGTAATTGATAAAATTGGATATTTTTTTGTTGTAATCACTGTGCATGCTCATGCATAAATACATGCTTTGTGCAATTTATCGAATTACCGGTACCAAACCTTGTAACAAAATTGCAAATTTTAAGTTGTCAAAAAAGACGAAATTTTTTCCATTTAAGTACGTCAGTTCTAACACACAGTTCAGTGTCAGGTCAGTATATCAAGAGATTAACTGAGATGACGTAACATAAAATGTATCAAATTCAGTAAATAAGTACTGAAAGTACCTCGTTCATTCAGCGGGGGGAATTTTGAAAATGTTTTGTGAAAACATTCACACAAAATGGGGTATATTTTAAAGCATGTATCAGACACAGTGTAAACAGATTATAAACTGACAAAGTTCACAGTTTAACCTAACAATCCTTTAACACTATTAATTAACCTCTTATTCGCCAGCATAACCCTTAGAATACTATTAAAAAATCATTTCTCTAACAAGCTTTTCTGGTGAAACTACTTATGGTATGTAGATTATATAATATTTTTTTAAATATATTAACATATTATCTGGTAAAACAGAACAATTTCCAAAAACATCATTTTGCAAAAAAAATAAAAAGTTATTACTAAAATAGAATCAGTTGGCGCACAGCGAAAATTTTGCATTGGCAATCAAGAAGTTAGAAAACGTTCAGAGTTATTTGAAAAGTTGTTATTAGGAGCAAAGACAATACATTACAATACAGTGTTAAAAAACAGTCTAAAAAGATCAATTTTATTATATGTCAAGAATCCTTACTAATCAATCTACTTCATAACTCAAATCAATGCAGAAGCTGTTGCAAATAGAGCTCATTCCATTCCTGCACAATCTCCAGATAGTACCTTCGTTGAAAAATCAAGTTACATAGGCTAGGATATAAATACAAGACCCTGGTAAACAACATGATCCCTCTTCACATTACTATAGCAGAACTAGAACTCGGAATATCTTTGATCGGGAGTTGTTCAAGTACTGTAAAGGGTTATTAGATATTTTCAAAAGCATAATCTTCATCAGTCTTGGTTTTTCGTCTTTTGGCTGTCTCGTTTGTTTGGTCGAAAACATTTACAAGAATAATAGCTTACTACGATGATCTAAAATGAGCTATTTAACCTTTTCACTGCGTTCCCAATGTTGCTAGAATAACTGGCAATTGTACACTCTTTCATTTTCTTGTAACCTTCTCCCTGCAGCTGAATCATATACGATCATCGCTATGCAGTACCCATACGTGGCTGACTCACAAGTTGTGATCATCAAACAAACCATTGTGTTAAAACCGTCGCGTTGACATTAAAAAGTTCCGCGTTGAAAAGGTTAACAAAACAAACTCAGCACATAGAGTCGGGATAGGGATTTTGTACGCATAATATTATGCGATTAGCGATGAATGGGTTAAAGTGTACGTAGCTCAGTTACACAACAATTTTAACAAGCGACAAACAATTGCAGAAAAGTTGAAGTATGTATGGGTGATAACTGATGAGTATTTACGTACTGAGTTAGTTTGATAATGATTATATTATGACAGAAAAATTACATCAGCATTTAAATATATGTAAACCGACAAACCGTTTTAATTTTGTCAAGAGCAAAGAATCCATTATGATCCTAAATAAAAACGTAACAACACATTAAAAATTACATAACATTTTCGTAGAAAGCCAGCTTTTGGTGTGACATTATAAATAAAATAAAACACAGTAACTTTAGTTTACACCACCATTTATCAATATTTTTTTATACAGACCGGGGGTTTTGTTTCGACTCAAATTTCATCAGGACTTAATTAATATTCATAGATTAAGTTAATAGGTCTGATGAAGTATGTATGAGTCCAAACGAAACCTGGCTGACATCGAAAGTATTCATAAATATTAGTGTAAAACAGAGATATCAAGTTTTAAATTATATTTATAATTGTCAGTGGTTTTTGGGACATTGAACAGGCAGGACTTCAACAAATTGAAAGGAAATATTAATTATTTCATATTATATTTAGTGGGTTTTGAACAGGACAAACATAAAAAAACAAAATATATATTTAGTGGGTTTTGAACAGAACAAACATAAAAAATAAGATGCTTCTGAAATGACTAGTAGGGGGACTACACAATACAAAAACTCAATGCAAATGTAACCGTCAAATTGCAGCCATTTTTTCATATGAAATGTTGATACCTCAGTAGTATAAAATTGATTTTAATGCAGAGAATGGGGGGTCAATAAGAGATAATAAAATGCCAGCATTCATGAGTGCTCTCTAGTATCTTGTTTCAAAGTTAATTGAATATTGTAAGTGTTTAGAATGGGCATTTAAAAACCGTTGTAAAATACAGAATTAAACTTACATTTCCCTTGTTGGGAAGTGGCTTCGGGGGCTTCAACCTGGTCAACATCTTGTAGGTCTCCAAGTTGCGCACAAAGCTACGTCCTCTCAATTGTACGGCCAGATCCCAGTTCTTGTCTGCCATGGCCTACGAAAGAAGAAATATTAATAATCAAGATATTATTATTTTTTTGATAAATTAATGTTTTTAAGACAAGATTTTATTTATGCATAGCACAAAGGATAACAATTGTTCTCAGGTGAAAAAAAAATGTAACAAGCAGTAATTGTTGAATGAAACACTAGCATATATTGAATAATTTCGCGGGTAAGAGATAAGCCTCCATAGCTCAGTGGTCAGAGCTTTCGACCGGAAATCGAATGGACACGGGTTCGAGTCCCGTTGGCGTCATGTATTTTTTATCAGGAGATTTTTTCAATGTGGATGAGTGTTTCAGGCGAACAATTATTGCTTATAAAAATAATTGTAATCAAGATATTGTTTTCTTCTTTTTGGTGACAAAACTCGGTTCCAAGGTTCAACACAAGGGAATTCCAGACATCCATAGCTGTTGTTCCACAAAGTTAGCCTATATGTATGGGGATGAGAAAACTATCATTGGCATTATCAAAATAATTATTGTATTTGATTAATAATTAAAAAAAACTCTGAAGAAAGTCATAATTTACACAAGAATTTTTGGTTTATTAAATATGCGCAATAATTTTAAGATTATGTACACAGTGCTTATAGATTCTTCAAAGCGTAATCAATATCAGGCACGTGTTTTTTTAATGTGTTTATTTGAACATGTGGTATTATGTTGGTCGATATGCTCATAGAAAGAAACTTATCAGGTGCCTTCATAATCATTTGTAAAACAGAAAATATTAAACTAGTTTTAAATACAAGTTTCAATAAACATTTTATTCAGAACTAGGAAAAAAAACATGTAGATCTGCTAAAAAGAGTGATTAACGTATAACACGTCGAAGTAATATACTACGAAACAAAGTACAGACCTTATCACTAAGCATAACTCTCGATTTAAAAGGAATACGTTGGTATCCGCTATGAGTATCGAACACAATCTGTCTGCAGCCAAGTAATCTACCCACCGAGCAATCGATCACCCTCTTCAAACTGGAAATCTTAAATTATTATGATATGTACCACTTGGTGACTGCTCTAAAATGGTCATCCAGCGGTGTCCTTGATTGGAGAAGAGAATTAGAGGACATCACTAATGAAACAGGCTGACATTGAAAAGAGAACAGCTAGCTTTGGGTGGGTGAGAACCACCGAGACCAGAAGAACTGAAGATGGATGGAAACTCTAAAAGGCTGATGATAAAGAAGAAACGTCGCCGATGATAAGTAACCTGAGCGACAACCTTAGTGCACCTGACGCAATCCATGAGCGGCAACCTTGCGGCCTGGTTGCTGTCCAGATGGATGAGTGAGAAACATCAAGAACCAGAAGAACTGAAAATGAATGGACACTATAGAAGGCTGATGATAAAATAGAAAAGTCTCCGATGATAGGTAACCTGAGCGACAGCCTTGGTGCGCCTGACGCACTCCATGAGCGGCAGCCTCACGGCCTGGTTGCCGTCCAGGCTCACCACGCAGGGCTCCGTGTCAGGGGTAGCCTCCATCAGGGCCATCACAGCCTCAGCACCCATTCGGCAACCCTGGAAAACAGAAAGTGCTGATTAGTAATCAGATTGAGATTTTAGATTTCATTGTCAGCAACCCGGATGTTTATTATTTTATTATACCTTGAACCTTATAAGTTAGATAAATAATTAACTAGCCATCACCCCGTTTCCCTGCAAGGGTAGGCAGAGAGGATAGACTGCCATGCAAACTTTGCCTTTGCACACGCTCCTTGCTTCATTCGCATCCACATATCGTCTCATACATTCTATTCTGTTATTATGATTCCTGACATGAGACATGACTCGACTGTCATAGATACATAATAATTACAATGTTTATGGATATTGTGATCCTGCCTATGAGAGCTCCATTTTAACCTCCGTTTGTGAAAGGGAGGGATAGGTTAATCGATATTATGTAACAAATTTTAATAATATTCATAAATCAATAAACTACACTTATAAGGAATATTAATAAAATAATATAAAATGTATTTATTTATCATCAGTCTTTTAATATCGGAAAAATAATTAATAATCATTTCTGACCAGAATTACGATTAATATAAATCTGATTCAGATAGCACGAAACACTTATAGGTGTATCAAAATGATTGATTACTTCAATAACCTATGTACATATAATACAATAATCAATTAAATTAAATCAGAACGTTTTCATTAGAATCAGTTATTGAATGAGTGTATTTTTGGATAGAAAATTGGCTTTTTGTTTTAGAGAACGAAACCAAGCCTTATTCTTCATCAATGATCTGAATGTTACTTAAAGTAACAGATTTCTAAGTATTTTTAAAACAGTAATAAAAAGATGATAGTGTTACCAGCAGCCTGTCGAACGCAGACGGAGAGCCTCCCCTCTGCACGTGGCCCAGCACGGTGATGCGCGTGTCCTGGTTCAGCTTGGCCACCACCACATTCTTCACCGCCTCTGCCGTGATAGGCTTGCCTTCACGATCAATGGCGCCCTCCGACACAATGATGATGTTCAGCCTTTGACCCGCCTCACGCTCCTATACAGATATAGCGCTCTAGTTATAATAACAACTATGTGTTATTGAAATCAATATAATGCTACTAAAGGCTTACTGCTGATAACTCCAATACTATCTCTCCCTAGAATGAAGATCTTACCGCTGAGAGATAAAACATGTAACAGAAACTCTAGGTCCTTTTTAACCTCGCTTTCCGTATCACGTGTCATTTACACGATGCATTTAACAAATAGAGAGGTTATAGTGAAGCGTGAGCTTTCTGTTAGAGATAAAATAGGGGGAGAGAATATGACGGAGCCCTCAGCAGCAAGACTATTTTAATTAAAAATAATAAACACATGTTGTTTTAACAAACTGTTAATAATAAACAAAGTGTTTATTATTTTTAATTATGGTACCACAAAATAAGTTTGAGGTGTTTGAAGAAAGGACTAAATTAAACTATTTTGGTTCTTAGTTGCATGAATTCTAATCTTTCAAGTATTCTAAGTGATTTTTTTTTTTTAATAAACTTATTAGCAAAATTTTAACTTTCTTCAAAAAAGACATTCAAAAAGAATTCTATATGGAAGGAGTCAGCAGGAGACTGCCAGAAGTCAAAGCATTTTCTAGAGGCAACCAGGACTCTTCAATGGTTGTAGCGCTGCTGATATTAATTGACACTTTCTAAAATGTCCAGTCAGTTCTATATTACGCAACAGAGTTTTTTTGCGTCAATTTGTTCAAGAACAATTGAATTTAGCAATTTGAGTGAATGCAGATTGTTACCGACTGTGACACGTAACAGAAATTAGCAAAGAATAATCATTAAGTTTTAACAATTGTACCACTTAACAAATATTACTAGTGGTACACTTTACTAGTCTACGAATTCTAGAAGATTTTTATATAAGTAAATTAATTGTGTTACATGGTGAACATTTGTGCACATAAAGAAATGGAGCCAATTGCGTAATGCCAATAGTGATCATCATTCAATGACACATAAAGCCAAATAAGATGAAGGACCGATTTTATTACATTCGCAGGAGATCCAAAATTGTTAAAATCTAGTAATCAAAACATTTTAAACTTTTTTTAACGAGTTCCACATTCACCAGTTTGTGGTCAGCGAAAGTACCGTTCTGCTGGTGACGTGAATAATCATTAGTTCCAAATAATATTAGTAATGAAGTATTGCAATGAGGTTACTACAATATTGAAGCTTTTTTCACAAAACATGTTTTAAAAATTTGACAATCCAACAAAATCAATTTTAAAATTTCTTGATGTGCATAAATTCAACATTTCCAGAGGTGTGTGTAGTGTGAGAAGATCCAATCCATCCGTTGTCAAATAATAATAACCCGGTGTTTCCCAAATACTAGTGTGTAGGTGCTTAAATAAGACAAAATACATTTAAACAAAATATGTATGTACATAACTCCGTGCAATTTATTGTAACATGAATTAACCACATAACTGGTAACTACTTACATATTTCTCACACCGAGTCTAGTTGGTGTGATGCATTTATAATTGGTTACTCCCTTTTTAAAAGGCTTTGTATTTTAAAACTTTCAACGGGACAATATAATCTGTGCGTAACAAGAAGCTGTGAGGTGTATTTCAAAGGTACTCCATTCATTTACATATTCCAACTAATCTGCAATTAACAAACTTCACAAATTTAATATAATCCACCAGTCACGTGATTGATCGCATAAATAATAATTTTGTAATAACCAAAAAAACAAAAATTAATAACACCGTAAGCAAATTAATAATGTTAGAAGTATGTGTAAGCAAGCAAAATAGGGTGTGAAACGTAAAAGATGAAAAGACGGCGGGGTAGAACTGCAATAAAAGAGATGTAATAGCGGTACATGTTTAGGTTTGAGTCTAGCATCTTGAATAATCCTACCTGGTAGAGTTTATTGCAAAGCTTTTCTTCCCAGTTTCGAGGTGCGGGATCTTCAGGAATGAATACATAATCAGCTTCACTTGCCAAGGCAGCTACTAATGCCAGATAGCTGCAAAAACCACCTCACACATCAAACATCTAACCCAATCCCCATTGTGAAGCAATTACTGTCCATGATACTGAAAAATGCACGCCACAAGATTAAGCCAACAATTTTACATAATATGGAGGCTTCAAATGCAATGAGTTGACAGAGACTCCACCGGAAGTTCTTTGCCAGGGCGTACGTCTCCTTCCACCTAGATGAGGATTTGGAAAAATGATTTTTTGTTTTATCAAACGGCGATGTAAAATTTAGTTTGCAATGCCCCAAGCCAGTGATAGAGTGGTATTAGTTAAACTATCAGAAATGATTCCATAATCATAATACATATAAGGTAAGATTCCAGTACCGAGAATCTTTACAAATCTGTATCCTTTTATTTGAACTGGGTCCAAACTGCAGAAACCAGAATCGGAATACAAAGAATTACCTTTTTCTTCTTTGAGCCATTTACACCCTTCATGCCATAGAAATTTGCTTTCATGTATTACGGGTTAAAGTAATATAACATTCAAATTGAAAAAATAGTTTTTATACAGATATATAAATTTATGTTGTTAGAAATATGTTTAATTTTATAAAATATGCATAAATATATCATGATACTATGTATTCTTTCAATTAAAATATTTTTTCTTGCATTGTTTACTCTTAATTGGAAATCAATTAATATCCATGGTATATCCTATTAAGGCACGGTCAGATGAGATAAATTTGTTATAGATTTGAAATAGAATCAGAGCTTTGACATAAGTTTACAGAGCAACTGTATCGAGTGGCACGTTTTCCCGAAGCATTAAAAATAATATGAAGGCAAACAAGTGAGACCCATTTCCATCCCGAGTATTGGAAGGTTCTTGCCTGAGCGAGGCGCGTACAGAGCAAGTCGGGCCAGTCGTCTGCTGCCGGTTCCTCGGGAATGAAAAGGAAGCTTGCCTCCGAGCACAGGGCGGCCGAGACTGCCAGAAATCTGGCCACATCAACGCCATTACATTATTCCACACAATGCAACATCATGCAGCATTTGACTACATACATTACTCCATCAACTTACCAGTGCAACACAAATACATCATATTCTACTCCTACTTACAAAGAACTAATGATTGTTAAAATCACAGAGCTATGAATCCTACTAATAAGAGATGCCTAAGCAATATGAGGCAAATGCCCAAGTTGCTGAAAGCACTGACACATTTATGTCAACCGAATTCATCTGAAGTTACCGCCCGTGTACTTTCAATACGTAATACTTTCGTCATAATCCATGAACTTGATTTGTGAATTAAAGAAGTATAAAAATAAAAGTAAAATTTCACCATGTAGTATACTTACAGTTACTGTAATTTTATATAAATTCTGTAGATGCATGAAATATACAAATTAAATAGTATTTTTTAAAAGTGATCATCCAAAAGGCGATTAACAGATACAGGCGATGGGCGAAAAACAAGTGAGGACAATCTATTGCTTGTTGCTTCTCCCGTTACTAGTATTTATAGCTTCATGGTGAAAACACAACTTCAGACACGTATTTTATATTCATATAATACAACGTACTGTTAGATTACATAGTTTACAACAACACAATTACTTTACTGGTTCGTCAATGTATAAATGTATGTTAGTCTACATTGTAGAATTGTTATTGTTTCACGTTGCTGGGCATGGAATAATGTGTGGACAAGATGTAGTTGTTCTAAAATAATAATTGTCATGAATGCAAAAATTGTGATATTTCAAGAGTAAACCGAAAAGCAAAATATAATACGGCATAGTATAAAGTTAAAAGTATACATAGGGAAACACTACTACGCTAAGTAAAAGTATCTCATATTTAAACAGAGTGCAAGAATGTCCCATAAAGAAGGAAAAATCCTTTAGAGTCCTTGCCTGGAGAAGTTTATTGCATAGCTTAACCGGCCAATCCACAGGAGGTGGCGATTCGGGGACAAATACAAAGTCAGCCTCGGAGGAAAGGGCCGTCACAAGGGCTAGGTACCTGGGGGAATCATCGTCACTTATTAAATAGGAACCTTATTATTAATGTAATCTCCTCCCTTGGAATATTGGAAATGTCCTGTAAACATTATTATCCATGTATGTATGTATTGTGGAACTTAATATTAAAAATAACAATATAACCTTAAACATGTTATAAATTTTACAAAGCTGATAAACAACCATTTACATACATACCATACATGAAGGGTTGTTTATCAGTTGGGTAAAATTCAAAACACCTTTATTAGTAAGTCTGTAATATTATTTATTAGTGAGATTGGATTAATTTCACTCTACAGTTCTTCTTTAATCATGAAAATTCTTATCACAACCTCAAAAATCGCTGATAGTAAAGACTGGGATGACTTTTGATAATTGCACTTGAAGAGTACATATATGAATTAGATTCCACTTCATTGGAGTTTAGATAAAGATAATATCTTTATTATTGTGTACAAAACTTTAAAGGTCTGGTTTTCATGGTAAGCAATAATTACCAAGCTTATTCTGAAACATGTATTTCAAGGTTGGAATAATAAAATACCTTAACAACTATTCAATCAAGTTACAATTGAAGGAAATCAAAGAGCCGGGGTTTATAAAAATATCCTGGCTAAAGTGGTCATAAAAGTAGATTGGCTGTAGTAATCTATCATTGTTCACAGCGGCTGCATCCAAATTGAAAACAGCGACGGTCTTATCCAACCTCTAGTAAAACGTAATCAGTCTTTTAAATCTTATATCAGCTGATAAAATTTCTCTACCTCTTGCGGTGGAACAGACTTGTCGTTGTTGTCCCTCCTTTGTGGCTAAAGTTTCATACAGCCCTACACTGCAAGCGGCCTTTCAGTGTCCCATCAGGACAGATACAAGACTGCCTATCAGCAGGGTAGATAATGCAAGGCTGTAGCTCAAGATGAACGAGGAACTTTAACATGGCTTAATTAATACCCCAAATGTCAAACAACACAAAAACAGGGGGTGGTTGGTGTCTTACCCGCAGTGCCTGCCCATAACCTCCATGATAAAGGTTCTCTGATGGGAGTAGGCTGTGCTGACAATGGCATCGATGGCCTCGATGATCCTGTGCAGAGCGGAGTCTGTACCGATGGTCATGTCTGTACCACAGAAATCGTTGTCGATGGATCCTACCTACAAACAAGAAGGGTGTTAGCGGGGAAATGTTTTATTTAAAAGCACAACTGCTTATAATATTACGTTAATAATTATATTATAAAAAAAAATGTACATGACATACTTCTGCGCTGGAAAACATAAACATTGAATTTTAAAGGCTCTATTCCACTAAGCTACTATCTTTCTATTTACATGAAATTAGCATATAGCAATATCCAATGATGCGGCTACGACTCCGTGAGGCACCGCAGCTAACTATTCCAAGTTTCACCTTTAAAACATTTCAAAAATACTTTGTTTCTTTCACTTTTTTAGTTCACTTCCCAATTTATGGTAATTTACAGTTACTGCAGGACAAAACCGTTCATTGTTTAATAAATGATGAACAGGGGTCAAATCAACTGGGTAACTGCCGCGGAATATCATTTCTTTGTATGGGATCTGTCACCTTAAAAGATGACAACCTCGTGATCACGGGGCTCTGTAAATTGATTTGTTCCCCTCTCCTCCTACGACAGGAAAGGGGGTTGCATAATTTCCAAATATAGCCTGGCTAGCAGATCACGGCGCATCGTCTCCACGCCCACATTTATAACACATCATCTGTCAAGTGTGACAGGTCTGTATGGGATTGTATGGAGAGCGATATGGAGTTCTATAAAACGCTTTGATGCATATCATTTATGATAAGGCAAATACAACACAGTTTAATGCTAGATCATACCCTAAATTTAAATATAATACAACAAATCACAAATAACAAGATCAAATTTAATGCATTCAAAATTAAAGCATAATTTTCAAAATATTTAACATCCATACCTAGTTTTTCACAAGATTTTTTATTTTATTTTATACAATATTTACATACGACCGTATGCAATAAGCTAGTCACGCTGTAATCGCCAGAAGAGGTTCAATCAAGGAGTGATGGCATTATCCCTTCCCTGTTTTCTGTAGAAAAAGACTCATTATGGTCTAAATTTATTAGAATATTAAGTATGACTTATCAAATTATGCAAATTAAAACACAAATAACTTATTTTTGTTGTTTGTTTTTGGGGTGTTATGCCGTGTTGCGCTAACTCCTTATTTAGCCGACGTTTCGGACAGCTTTGCAGTGTCCATCATCAGGGCAGATCCGGTAGATCCGAAGATGTGATCTTCGGATCTACCGAAGATGTGATCCTCGGATCTACCGGATCTGCCCTGATGATGGACACTGCAAAGCTGTCCAAAACGTCGGCTAAAGAAGGAGTTAGTGCAACACGGCATAACACCCCAAAAACAAACAACAAAAATGCTTTTGGCCGTGAGAATCTAAAAACTTACAAATAACTTAGTTTACATCACTTTATTTCGATACAAAATCTCAACATGTTTCATGAACCAAGTTCACATCATCAGGAGCACAAGTATACTAAAGTTATAATTAAAAATTAGGTAGGTAATTAGGTAATTTTCCTTTAAAGGAAACTGTGAATCAGAATTTGCGGATCATTTATTAAATAACGACCATACTTTCGATATTAATTCAGGTTTTAAAATACTACATTCTGGTTACAAGGTATCTCAAATCAATAATTTTGAAATTCACAGTTTCCCTTTAAAGGAAACTGTGAATCAGAATTTGCGGATCATTTATTAAATAACGACCATACTTTCGATATTAATTCAGGTTTTTAAATACTACATTCTGGTTACAAGGTATCTCAAATCAATAATTTTGAAATCTTAGAAATAAGAAAACACGTGAATATGAAAGCAGATATTATTAATAAACAAAAAATTTTTATAAACCCCATTTTAAATATTTTCCCAATTACCCGGTCTTTCCCGTCTAATGACATTTTAATTCCTACTTTGAATAACCCTCCCCCACTCTTACCCCTCCCCGCTCCTTCTACCTCTTCTTTCTAGACCTAATTTTTAATTATAACTTTAGTATACTTGTGCTCCTGATGATGTGAACTTGGTTCATGAAACATGTTGAGATTTTGTATCGAAATAAAGTGATGTAAACTAAGTTATTTGTGTTTTAATAAAAAATAAATAATGCCATCACAAAGTGAAAAGCAGTTAGAAGAAGTTTTCTTCGAAAAAATAATAACTACTGAAAATACTGAATATACTTCCCTCTAATTATTACCAAAAAAAATCTGAGATTATGTGATTATCAACCTTTATCGAGTGAATCATATACTGGTGACGGGCTATGTCAAGAGTCAGAATAATAGAAGAGTATGTATGAATGTGAATGAAGCAATGAGTTTGTGCCAAGACACAGTTGTTCGGCAGTGCATCCTGTCTACCTATACAACGTAACGTTTAGGTAAATTTTTAGATTCTCACGGCCGAAAGCATTTTTGTTGTTTGTTTGAAACGTCGGCTAAAGAAGGAGTTAGCGCAACACGGCATAACACCCCAAAAACAAACAACAAAAACGTAACGTTTAGTTAGTTAGTAAGCTAGTGTCCCTCCTTCAGACAGTACATTATTTTTTTTCTTTCCATATGAAGACATTTTTCAATCCTCCTTGAAATATATGGATTTCTCTTTCGCATTTTTGTTTTGTTTGTATAATATCTTTCTCAAAACCATACTACGTGTAATTATTATTTTTAATTATATCTTGTACATATTTTGTTGTTTTGATATTCTATTTATTTAAATTATTTTTATTATAAGAACCATTCCCTCAAATAGAATGCTAATCATGTTGACCTAAATTTTAACTCTAACTAAGCTTTGGGAATCAACTATTTATCTTCTAAAAAAAAGCATAACCTTCGCATGACATTCAACCATGAGTTAGTTATAATAACTCTTATAACACTCTTAACAATACTCTTGAACCAAGTGGTCGACTGTAAAATCGTTGTTAATTTAATGTTTATTTGGGCTTATAAAAGTGATCAATTCCACAAAAAGTTGTTGCGTAATTAATTATTCCACTTGTATGTTGTACATCGTAAGTGATCGTGTGATTTCGTTGACTCTACAGAGTGCTACAATTCATTGTTTCATAACCTTGACAGTTCAGTACCTATTCATAATGTCTGTTCTACCTACTAAAGCGGGTACTAAGTCAAAACGTAATGTTGCCGTAGAGAGCCCCGCTGCTGAGGCTGGTTCAGAGCCAGACTTTGGTAATTTACTAATTTTGTTTAAGGACGAAATTAAAGAAGAAATTAATAAAGTGTTTATGCAATTAAAAACAATGAATGATGCGCTAAGAGAGTGCCACTCCAAAATTAATAACCTCGAAGTCAAAAACAATGAACTTCAAACTAATTATAATCTGGTATTGTCCAAATTAAACCGTCTTGAGCAAACCTCATTAAAAAATAACGTGGAAATTATTGGCATACCGGAAAAAAGAAATGAAAATTTAATAGATATCATAAAATTGCTAGGAGCCAAGGCAGGTGTTGATGTTCTCCCAAATGATATTGATGGAATCTCTCGTACAAGGGTCAAGGAATTACCCAGAGAAAATCCTAAATTTACTCGTCCAATTGTAGTAAAGTTCACAGCCAGCCGCAGTAGAGATAACTTTCTTGCTGCTATAAGGAAGAAAGGCAGTCTCAACTCAAGTGATTTGAAGCTTCCCGGGGACTCCAAAATTTATGTCAACGAGCATCTGACTGCTGCAACCCGTGCGCTCTTCAAGACAGTGAGAGACTTAAGCAAGGATAAAAACTTTAAATTCAGATGGATCAAATACGGAAAAATATTTATACGCAAAAATGAAACTAGTCCCATTATTCAGGTGACATTGGAATCTGACGTGACTCAGGTTTTTTGCTGATAATCTTCTTAGATTTAGCATCGTCTCGTGTGACTATAAGCTATTATCAATTTATTTTTCCTATCTACCTTATCTTTTTTCCTACTTTAAAATATCATCCTTTGTACTGGTTTTTCTTTATTTGTATAATATTAACAACTAACTCTTTTAATACTACCAACTTTAATCCAAATTATCCTACAATTACTCTGCTTGCGTTACTACAACACCACTCTAATATTTATAATTTACTAGAACATGCTTACAACTATTTTATCAGTCTTATATTTTATATATTTTATCAACTAAATGTACTAAAATGTTGAATGTATATTATCAAAATGTGACTGGACTGCGTTCTAAGACTGATAGATTTTATTTTAATGTTACCAATAACAACTATGATATTATTATGATAACTGAAACTTGGCTTGTAGACAGTATTGCTAGTGAAGAGCTATTTGACAACCGTTACCTAGTATTTCGGCCGGCGTGGTCTAGTGGTATACGCTTTTGACTACAGATCCGAAGGTCGCGGGTTCGAACCCGGCGTGCGCAAATAAATTTTATTTGATTAATTTGTGTTATTTCACAATTAATTAATTAAAAATAATATATAGTATATTTGCGGCACGTTCCAGAGTGGAAGATACTCTCAGTATCGCCCTGGTGTAAGACCACCATTCAGAATTGAAACGTTGCTTGAAATGGCTTTAGCCGTGTTTGGTGACCAGATCTGAATAGCCAGGTACTTCCCCACCTTCCTCTTCCCCATCTCCCTCCCCTCCCCAATACCCTCAGCCTCACAACATACCCCAATTGGGGATGCCATAGTCTCACTGGCTCCAGACGGGAGCAGTTGGGACTCTTGTGCGGTAATACTGTAAAAAAAAAAAAAAAAAAAAAAAAATTTAGGCACGATCGCAATGAGCAAAAAAGAGGAGGTGGAGTAATGATTGCGTTGAAGAAGCACCTCATAGCTCATGAACGTAAGGATTTTAACACGAATGCTTAAGACATCTGGGTGACTGTTACGATTAATAATTTCATAAAAATTCATTTATGCTGTGTTTACATACCTCCAGGAGTCAATCACTCACAAAATATAAATGAATTCATGGATAAATTATGTGAACTTCGAGGACTACATCACGATGATCATTTTGTCATATCGGGTGATTTCAACTTACCTCAAATTAACTGGTCTTTAAGTAATGGTAATAGTATGCAAATTACGAATGGCTCTAAATCTGAAATTATTTCCAAACTATCTGACACCCTTTCATTTACTGATCTATCACAGTACTGCACCTTTCCAAATAATAATCATACATATCTAGACCTTGTTTTTAGCTCGATCCCTGTAATTGTATCAAATAATGACCAGTATCTCATCCCTGAATGTAAACATCATAAAAGCATTCTTGTTGACATTAACATATCTCTGGAAACTCCTATGGTGGACAACAAACGAACAATCAATCTTTTTAGGAAAGCTAACTATGAAACAATAAATAAGGTCCTTAGTAGTATTGATTGGGATGCAGAATTTTTAAACCTATCAACCAATACTGCTATTGACCGCTTTTATACAATTTTATATGAAATCATTCGATTAAACGTCCCGTCAAAGGAAGTTCATATTAATAATTCTTATCCCTATTGGTTTAGTCCAGCCCTAATAAAACTGACTAAGGAAAAATATAAAGTGTTTAAAATGTGGAAAAAGTGGTCCAATCCTTTAGACTACCATGAATTCTGTATCCTTCGATCAAGGCAAAAGAAATTGTCTAGAGAATGTCTTAAACAGTTTATAACAAACGCTGAACTTAATATATCTCGTGACCCTAAAAACTTTTGGTCTTATGTTAAAGGAAAAAGAAATAATTCTGGTTTGCCTCATGTTATGAAACTGGGCGAAGTGACTGCTGAAAATCCTTTCGCAATATGTAACCTGTTCTCACAGCATTTCGTCTCCACCTTTAATTACAACACTATTTCCGATGTACACTCTACCAACTATCATTTTGACAATCAAGTTAATATCTCCTCGGTATCAGTTTCAAAACAAAAAATAGAAAAAATAATCGATACTATTTCTAGCTCACTGGGTGCGGGTAGTGATAAAATTCCGGCTTTCTTTATCAAAATGTGTAGCAAGGTAATCTCGAAGCCCCTATTATTGCTCTTTCAATCCTCATTGAAAGAAGGTATCTTTCCTGATCGTTGGAAGAGTGCTCTCATCACACCTGTTTTTAAGTCTGGGGCTAAAAATGATGTCCAGAACTATCGACCGATATCTAAATTACCAATCTTTAGTAAAATTTTTGAAAAAATTGTTCATGAACAACTATATAACTGCATCGAGTCTGTAATACTCGTGAACCAACATGGCTTTATGAAAAAAAGATCGGTTGTATCTAATCTTGCCATTTTCATTGAAAATATTACTAAATCAATGGATGATCAAATCCAAGTTGACGTAATCTATACAGACTTCTCAAAAGCGTTTGATAAAATTGACCACAGTCTTCTTTTGTCCAAATTACTAGCTTTGGGAATTCATGGGGATTTATATAGATGGTTAGTCTCCTATCAATGGGCGCACTCAGGGAGTAACAATAAATGGCTTCATCTCTGAGATTGTAAATATACCCTCAGGTGTGCCCCAAGGATCTCACCTGGGACCGTTACTGTTTACAATTTTCATCAACGACATTATAAAATGCTTTAATTATGCAAATGTTCTACTTTTCGCTGATGATATGAAAATATTCCTGCCTATTAATTCTATAATTGACTGCTTTAAACTACAAGAAGATCTGTATAGGCTTAATGATTATTGTATCCGCAATCGTCTCAACATGAACACTTCTAAATGTTATGTAATTACCTTCACTAGAAATAAAATTAAGTTTGACCATAATTATCATATAGCTGGCCTACTACTCAAAAAAGTTACACAAATTCGTGATCTAGGTGTTATACTTGACAGTAAACTTACATTTGAGGCTCATATTAGCGATGTGTAGGTTCAGCCGGATTGAGTCCTTGAGCCCGAGTCCTTTGCGGGAAGCGGGTCCTACTCCCACTCCTTTTCGTAATCAACCACTCCCAGAGAACTCGGTCTGGGACTCGGACCCGAATGCCTCCAATCAACGACTCCCAGAGAACCCGGACCCGAGAATGCCTCTAAGGACTTGGACTCGGACCCGAATGCCTCTAATCAACAACTCCCAGAAAACTCGGACTCGGGGTCTCGAACCCGAATGCCTCCCTCCACCACCTGCCTCGCGAGTCCTGCAGTGAGTGGTAAGTTCTGGTGGTGAAGACATCTTCTGTTTACCTGCTTTACAGTAAGTGGATGTTTTGTTTATTGTTTAATATCTAGTACTTATTGGAGTTATTTGGGGTTATGAGTTGCTTTTCTAAACCGATGAGCTAATTAGTTAAATAATAATATCGACTGACATGTACTAATAAATCAATAATAGCAATAAATTATTTGAGTGATGTAAAAAAAAATAAGTTAAGTAATATTTAATTTAATTAGGTGTATAAAAATTAGGCTGTGACTGGGGTTTTCACTTTAAAAAAAATTGATTCTTACCCTAGTATTGTCGATAGTTTTATCAATCAATTCTGTTTCAGCAATCAATTCTGCCATTCGATACAATTAACAGCATTCCTCAAAATATTAGTATTGAAACAATAAGAAATGATTATTGCGGCTTATAGCCAATGAATTCACCTAGATTTTACCATTTTTCCAATATTTTTAGACTCACTAAGTACTCTAGGATGTACCTAGAGGTGCTACTAAGATATTGCAATACTTGCAAAAATTTGACGAAAAGCGCTCCAGTGGATGTTTTTATTTATCTTCTAAAAAACACAAGCCACTAAAAAGCATCTTGCCTATTATTTATAATATCCATAACACTTCATTGTAAATATTGTATTTTTTGTTGTCACTATTAATAACTACAACGACTACAGAAAACAGATAAAACAAGTTCATTGGATTTTGAAGGAACAACCTTGGAAGGCTCAGCCATCCGAAAGTTATTACCTTAAATCAAGCCCATTGTTCGTCCCTTTTTACATATTTTTAAAAAAATTGTTGGCTAAATCAGATAATTCGGGAGTTGCAGCCAAGCCGATTGTTTGTTACAGCGTTTCCCAAATGGTGGGTCTGGAGTCTGGATAAAATAAAAACTCTAATTAATTTATTATTTTACATTTAACTTCATCTCATAACAAAATATTATTGTCTTCTGTTATGAATTACGACTCTCATTTTGTGATACCTATGACATATTACAGCGCCCATAAGGTGATTTTTTCACAAAACGGCGCTATGCCAAATATCCAACATTATGTGCATCCTGTACTAAATAAATAAATAAAGATAATCTTAGGAATTTGATTCAGGTGGTTGTGAAATGGCCTCTGTCTTCCCTGACTTATACCGCAAATCAATCTTCCATATTACACACACACTAATCTAATAATCTCCGGAAACACCTTTCTCCGCTCTTCATGTCCAAACTATCTAAGCGGTCCTTCGACCAAGTATCTCTAGACAAGCCCTGTGATCTTAAAAATGCCACCCGAACCAAAAACATTGGTTTACGTAAACATTTATCAAAAACAAAGTGCATTTTCTCGCAGTCCAAAGATCACAATAAGCATTGGTTTTTTACCTTTTATTGGTCTGTGTGGAGCAAATTTGTCCTCCAGTAAGTTCGCGGCAACAGAATCGCTAGTTTTGTGAAAATCTTTTTTTTTCAAACACAAACATGAGGCAGTCCGTAGTATTTTAGGTACGGGCTATCGCAAACTTTATTATTAACAAATTGATCAGTTATATGAATACTTCAAAAATAGATGTACCTAACAGATAGATCCGAGGCAGCGTACAAAGAAAAGTAACAAAAGATCAAAATGTTTAAATTCTTCCTAAGAAAAAAACCACGTTACGCAACAGATGCGACGGAACTCGATCGGTAGGTAGGTACCTAGTAGTATTATGAAATGACGCGTTAGGCGGTATTACTTTTGGATTGAAATTAGGTATGGGAGGGCTAATCTATACTTATTATATCGATGAAGCGGTAACTTCTTAATCTTGTGCATTACGCCGTGCACTTTTTCTCCATATTTATACTGTCTTACATTCCTTTAAAAAATATTAATTAAGGTTAGTTTTTTTTATGTAAATAGGTAGGTTCTAAAATGTGTAGGTACTGAATTAGATTTTATTTAAACAATACGTCAATATTGAGTGAAATAAAATTTTGTGGATCTGTGAAAAAAATAAAACCAAAAGGACTGCGGAAACAAGTTTGGGAAACGCTGAGAGGAATATAATATTCATTTTGTCACAAAATCATATCGACTACACGTGCTCCACGGCGCGGTGGGAGGTCTGCTGTGCACGCGTTTGTCTCGTGTGTTTTGCTGTGTGCCGGTTTTTAGCATGCGTTTTCTCGTGTGTTTCACGTGATAATTTCGCGGAACATTTTTTACTTTTTCATATTTTTCATGGCTGTTTTAGAAAGTATCTAAGTATTCGCGTTTTTAGTTTTGCTCCCAAATCTGCCTGTATTATTCGGCACAGCCCCAAAGCGTGTCCACGTTATCTACAGCTGAACTAGAAAAATACGTTGATGAGAAAATCCTTGACAGAAGAGAAAACCCTCTCAGATGGTGGAAAGAACGTAAACATATTTATCCAATATTGTACCAGCTAGCAATGAAGAGACTTTGTGTTCTAGCCACCTCCGTCCCCTGCGAACGTTTATTTTCGAAAGCTGGACAAATCCTCACCGAGAAGAGGAATAGACTATCTACCCAAAAATTTGAGAAAATTTTATTCTTAAACTCCAATCTCAGACTCGAATAATGGATATATTATTGGGTATCAAGATATTTTACATTTGAATATTTAAAATGTGTTGTATTGTTTACTAAATATTTGTATAACTATATAATATATGTATAACTATATGGGACGTGTGGGATTGCACTATCCTCCCCACATCCTGGAATAATTTATTATTATTATTATTATTATTAATGTTATTCTTGTTTTACAAAAGATACCTCTGTATTATAACTGTGTTGTATTATAACTCTATGGTTTATACCTGATTGTAAAATTTTATTTTCCGTTTCGGAATGAATGAAAAAAAATCTTACTGATTTTATTTTTCAATGCTTTTTATGTCTTATGAATAATACGGGGGGATTTTGCGATATTGCTGATTCTTTTAACTGTTTGTAACAATTTGTATAATTTAATTTTTCAATTCGCAATTTAAAAAAAATATATTACATTTTTTTATGTTCATTTTTTTAATGTTTTATCTTGATTTAAAAAATTCAATACGAAGATATTTTGAGTTTATTTATGATTCTTTTGACTGTTATGCCTATTTGTACTTTTTTTTTTCGGATTCAGAATTTAAAAAAAAACTTACTGATTTATTATTTTTATGTTCAATTCTTATGTTTCTTTTGTTTCATGATCTTGTTTTAAAAATCAACACGTTGGCATTTTGAGATATTGCCGATTAGTTTAACGGTTTTTATGTAAAATCTCAATGATTTATCGCAATTCTTTGATGTTTTATATTTTTATTTTCGCCCCTCATATTTGTAGGCGCTAAGTACCTACTGTAAGTAAAAATTATTGTTTTATTTTAAAGTTTTATTTTAACTATCGTTCACTATTTTTATTTTTTGTGTTATTAAAAATACAAATTTCAGTGGTGTCTGTCTGTGTATCCGTAACTCTGGTTCAATGAACTCTAGAATATGGATTTGCTTTGATTTTAAAAATTGGAACTGATTGTCAACTGGTATTGGAAAGATTCAGACAAGCGATAAATTAGGTACCAAGATTATTTTATTCAATAATTGTTTATTTAAAATGGCTATCTTTTGTTAAAATTTTTTAGCTATGTCGTAATAGTGTTCATTCGAAAGGCAAATTTCTGGCAAATGTTTATTTTTAATGATCCTGAGACATATATATGTATATATTTGTGAAACCAAAAGGAAAAATATACAAATCAAGTATATAATATACACAAATCCTACAATAATATATTGAACAAAGTGTGTATGTATTGTAAAAGTAAAAAAAAAATGGACTGGAATAAATAGATATTAAAACATGTTGTTAATTGTTAAAATTTTAATAGTTCAATGCTGTACCTAACTACTTCCTGACTTTGTTTTTAAAACATCTCGCCTTTACTGAGTTTCATTTGATAGAGGCTTCGACCAAGTACCTTTATCTATATCGATGGACAGAGATTATGAAAACGACAAATTCTCAACGACAACCGAAATTTATGTTACTACATTTGATTTATTACTGCTTACGCGTGTGCTAAAATTATCATCTTGGAACCTAATACTACATCCGTTACGGCCTCGCATTAGCCGTAGCCCAATCAGCTGGAACACGACAAGACACGAATGGATTTCGTTGAACTTCGCCAAAATGTAAACTGCACAACTCGCGACTCGGGTGCGATGGGTGACGGGATTGACTCCGTGTTCTCGTGTGGGTCCGAGTTCTTGTGCGGGTCCTTGTCCTGCTACGGGTCCGAGTTCTTTCGCGGGTTCTATCCGAGTCCGAGTGCCGAGTCCTTGGCCGGACCCGTGCGTCCCGGTAGTCGCCCAGTACCCAGTCCGCACCCAAGAACTCGGACCCGGGACCCACTCCAAGAACTCGAGTTCTTTTAAAAGGAAGCAGTCCTCGGATGCCTCCGGAAAAATGCAGAACTCACCCACCTCTAGCTCATATTGATATGATTGTTAAGGCCGAGTGTAGTTTTTTATTAATTTAAAATAATGATAATATTATTAAGCAAATCGATAATGATAGTGTTTTCAACAAGTAAAAATTTTTTTATACATTTTTTAAATTAACATAGGCTTAGTAATTATCAAAATCAAATCGAAAATATGACCTTTTTCAGACCGTAATAAGTGCGTTTTAAAAAATACTATTAAAGGCTGAATATCGTCAAAAAATACCTGAAGGGGTTTTCTTTAAACGTACGAAAAAAAAAACTAAAAAATAAATAAAATAGGTTCGTAGTTTAATTTTTTCATAAACACTAATTGTTCTTGTTTTTAAAATGCAGATTATAAAACTTTGGATACGTTTATTTAACAAAACTAAACGATAAATTATTGGTATTATATTTTTCCATTTTTTAAAGTTAATTTAATATTTTTTATACTATAATTTAAGAAAGAACACTTAGATTTTTAAGTTACTTTTAAAATAGGCCGTCTGGTGGCGCCTATTTGAAAATTTTAATACGGTAGAACATCGAACTAAAAGCTTCTTCTAAATATCCCAACAGATGGCGCTATCATGGTCGGAGTCTTGGTTATTGTTTATTTTTCAAACCGATTATATTATTAAGTTATTATTTATTAAATTATATGATAATTATTAAAATATATATTATAATTAAAATATTATTATTATTAAATTATATGATATTATACCATATTTAAAAAAAAAAATATTAATAATATGATAATATTTTGTAATCCTGCATGTATTTAAAATGACTGACTTTTGCATTTTTATATATAAATTTTTTGATAGATCTAATACGCCTAAATTTTTTATAAGAGAGCTAGGTATAATGCCATTAGCCTAAATTACAAATGGTAATATTTTTATAGTCTGAGAATGTCAAATTCTTTTGAACTCATTTCAATGCAGAATCAAAGAAAAGACTGCGATTGACTTGTACGAGGAAAGATACAAGGTAAAAGTGTCGCCATGTGGTATTTTTGTGAGAAAGGAATGGCCATACTTGGGGGCAAGTCCAGATGGATTGTTTGGAGAAAATGGTATAGTGGAAGTAAAATGCCTGCCCTCAATCGGAAACAAAACTATTTTCGACGCAGCTCTGGAAGATAATATCTTCGTTGCCGTGCAGAATGGAATACTTGTGTTGAAGAAGTCACATAATTATTCATTTCAAGTTCAAGGACAATTATTCATTACAAGAAAGGACTTCTGTGACATTATAATTTATTCTGAAAGTGGAGTAGAAGTAATAAGAATATATCCTTACAATGAATTTGAGCTAAAAGTGTTACCATGTTTGTTGCCATCGTATCATATATAAATATTCATATTTGTTTGTATGCAAATGTATGATTTGTCTGATTATATTTTTGTAATTGTTTGTACCTATTTATGAATTAACTGAATTTTTACAAGTGAATTGTTCTCACAAAAGAGGGAACATCTAATAAATAAATAAATCATGTTTGTTTTTATTATTTTGGCAAAATAAAATGTTCATGTAAAATATTGTATGAAAAAGTGACAGTATTAATTTATAAACACATTGAAACGAAAGGAACGAAGCAACCGCAAGCAGCGTTATGCGTTGTTTGCGGTTGCTTCATTCCTTTCTCAAAGACAAATACATAGCACTATCTTTTTTATGTCAATACAAACATGGGATGCTAGGAAGAGGAATATGGGAAAATACCTGGCTATACAGATCCGGTCACCTAATACGGCTAAAGCCGTTTCAGGCCACATTCCGATTCTTTTTTTTTAAATATATTACTTTGAAAAAGTTTAATTGTATTTATTTTTGTTCCATTTCCATAGTCCTCAATAAGTTTTATACCTGTTCTGAGGTCTACTATGGATTATGGATATCAATATCAACAAGCTTTCAAACTAATTGTTAAAATTAGTCAAGTTGAATATTTGCCAGTTTCGTTCCAGATGCGATTTGTTGAATCACATTTTGTGGACGGTTAGGTCGAAGCCGCAATGTTTTTTTTTTTTATTTCTGTGGGCCTTAGAAAACAATAATGTTATTTATGACGGTTGACCGAGGGAGAACGGGCACAGATTCTCTGTTTTTTTACCAGATGTAGGTAGGTATATTTTTAACAATGCATGCATCTGACGGCCGGCGCACAGTGGGCTGAAAATCGCCTTTCATAGACATAGAGACTTGAATTTTTCAAGAGTATTTTTTTTGGCTAGAAATGGATTTTGCTGATCATTAATATGCTATAAAATTTCTTACGAACCCATTGCGTGTACAAATGAAGGAGTTATCATTTTTTAAGAAAAATTTGTATGGCACTGACATTAAAAATGAGGCTATCTCTGGAATCATAAGGTTGGCCATTCCATCCTTACACACAGATATAATACTATTTATTTGTATTTTTTTGACATACTTCGTATTGTGGCGCATCATGCGATTTTTTTTTTTAAATCCTCAAAGTTGAAAAAAACATTTTTGAATGTTGATGATTCATTTTAATGCTTAAATGCATTTAGGCTTGCAGTGTAAATAAAATATTGTAAACTAGACAAAGCATACTCATATGTACACGCAATGGGTTCGTACGAAATTTTATAGCATATTAATGATCAGCAAAATCCATTTCTAGCCAAAAAAAATACTCTTGAAAATTCAAGTCTCTATGTCTATGAAAGGCGATTTTCATCCCACTGTGCGGCGTAGTCCGGTGCTAAGGCTTTGGACTCCCATTCCGAAGGTCGCGGGTTCGAACCCAGTGTACGCAAATAAATTTTATTAGATTGATTTGTGTTATTTCACAATTGATTAATTAAAATAATAAATACTATATATGCGGCACGTTCCAGAGTGGAAGATACTCCCAGTATCGCCTTGGTGTAAGACCACCATTCAGAATTGAAACGTTGCTCCAAATGGCTTTAGCCGTGTTTAGACTAGATCTAAATAGACAGGTACTTCCCCACCTTCCTCTTCCCCATCTAAAATAGTTATAATAATAATATAAAATGAAATGTCAGGCTTTCTGTAAAAATATTGAAATACATACAATTAAATTAAATGTTACCTTGTATATATTCGTTTATATTCTAACGTAGTATAAACTAATTAAATAAATAATACAAAAAAATAGTGCCATCTGGTAACTGAAATTCATAACTTTTATAACGATGATAACGAAGACTTCCATTACCGCCATCTTACTGTTTTTAGGCAAACGTTTTTAAAATAAATTCTAGTTAGAAAAAATATTGTTTTGGAAATGAACAACAGAGTTCTTGTGTGTCGAAAATAGTTGATTTTGACAGGTCTACACTCGGCCTTAAGAAAGCCCTTAGAATGCTAGGATTCTTATTCCGTATTGGAAAAGAATTTAATAATATCATAACACTTAAAATATTGTATTTTTCTGTTCGCAGTCATCTTGAATTCGCTTCTCCCATATGGAATCCTCAATATAATATTTACATAAATCGCATTGAAGCCATCCAAAGAAAATTTGTCCATCATTTAAATTTCAAACTAAATTCAAACCTTGACGTAAACAGCTCGATGGACCTTTATGGACTTAAGCCATTAAAAACTAGAAGAGACTCCGCAGATATAATATATCTCCATAAAATTATCAATGGCTTTATTGATTGTTCTCCCCTTCTGTCTGAAATTAATTTTAGAGTCCCGAGCGTTAGAACTAGAGAAAAATCACTTTTTCATCTCCATAAATGTTCTACTAATATAAGACAAAATGCGTTTATATTCAGAGCCTGTAGTATATTTAATAAGAATTTTAATGATATGGACATATTCTCAAGTAATTTAGGAACCTTTAAAAGATATGTAATAACTAACATTAAATAATTTTAAATATTCTACTTGAAGTTATCATGTTATTGCTTTGAATCCTTTCCAGTTACTTACCTTCCAATTAATACTCATGTGTTCAATTTAGTTGTAGGTATACATTTATTATATTGTTATTATTGCTATTGTGTAGTGCTTTTATTGATTGCTGGTGTGTTGAAATTTTACAATACATTTTGTTTTGAATTTTAGTTGGTTATTAGTATATCAGTTAAATTTAAATTTTTTAAATTTTTGAAATTTAGCTGGTTATTAGTATATTAGTATATCAGTTAACTTTAAATTTTAATTTATTTGTGTTCCTAGATCTGTTATTATTATTTATTTATTATTTACAATTTTGTATTTTTTGTAAATTTCTCAGGCCACGGGTACAGAACCCTTAGTTTCTTGTTTTAATATTTTTTATTATTATTATAATTTTAAGTGAAAATCTGTTAAGTATTGGATTTTATCTTTATTATTTAGTTTATTCTTATATATGTAAATAATCTGTTGATTTTCCCAAAATAAATAAAATAAAATAAAATAATCAAAAACTCTTTCAGAATATCTCTGCTTTGGCACAAAATGTTTGCTCTTCAGTTCATGTTCTTTGGGACTATTTAATTCACTATCATCACCAAACCACATTACACACCTTTTACCAATTTATTAACTTAAAAGGGTAACACTCTCATATTATTATTATTTATGTCAATAATGATGATTTTTCGATCAAAACTAGTTTGAAAGATAATATAATAATATTGTAAACGGAATAGCCTGTGTAACCAAAAATGCCCATTCAAACTAAATTTGCATGTTTATGTAATTTAATTATTGGGAGAGGTATTACATGCTTTTAACACAAAACAAGGCAATAATGGTCACTTTTTACAACATTTCGTCATAAAAAATAGGGAAAAAAAATTGATAAAAAGTTTGACTTTTTATCGCTAGCTTCTTGAACAGTTATTTTAATTTTAAATGTGATTACCGCACAAGAGACCTACCTACACGGAGCCAGTGCGGCTATGGCAATTCTGGATGGTGGTCTTGGAGTATCTAAAAGTCTAACATAACATATGTAAGTATTTAGTTACCATTCCAGCAATGTGCAGGTACTTGCACTTGTCGAACTGGTCCTGGGTAATCTTGTTGGTGGCGAGCAGCTCCTCGAGCAGGTTGTTCCACTCCTGGCGGAAGAGATCAGCTCCGGTGAGAGAGCCGTCTCCGCCGATGACCACGAGGTTGGAGATGCCGCGGGACACCAGGTTGTAGGCGGCGGTCAGGCGGCCGGGCCTCTCCCTGATTACATTCAATTTCATCATTATTTTACTGAGCATTCTCTAAATTTTAAAAACTATCATTATGTTATTGAACCTTCTCTAAATGTTATTTAATAAATAATAAATTTGCATAAATATGCGATTGATTCATAAATTTTTTTTATTGAAATAAAATATGTGTAAGGATTATATACGACATGGTAAGTATGTAACTATTAAAAAACCACAAATAAATTTCATCAAATAATTTTTTTTTTACTTTCTCTAAATTTCATCAAATAAAATAATTATTTTATTGGACCTTTCTAAATTTCATCATTTTTTTATTGAATTCTCTCAACATTTTTCAATAATATGTATCATCATAATGCACATTTATTATTCTGTGCTATCAGACTTCCATCAATATCTTGTATTTAATTAAATTTCTAAAATATTACGGTTGACCTCTAATTTTTATAAAATGACATCATTATTCATTTATACAAATAAAAGACTTGTGAAAAAGTTTGTCTTTGTTGCGCAGATTCAAGTCTGTTTGCTGTTTTTTTCAATAGGAAAATCGGATAACATATCTTATATATTTCATATATATTTTAATTTCAATAAAATAATAAATTATGTTAATTGAATCATTTTTATTTATCATGAGGTAGGTGACACATTACTCTATGCTCATCATGGCTTGGCCTATTTCAGCATATCACTCGCCATACACTACCAATGGGATTGCATGGCAAGCTATATGCTGGAATAGGCCAAGCCACAATGCGTATAGCATAATCTGTCAGCCCCATTATCCTGTAAATTGTAAAAAAAAATCATAACGCATCCTAAATACAAATGAATCATTTTAATTTATTATATTAATTTAAACTCAATAGCCAGACGAGACCTTTAAAGAGGTTCCCAAAATATTGTGACTAGCATAGAAACACAATGTATGTTTGGGAGTTCGGGACCAATTGATTGGGACCAATTGATTGGTACAATCATCATCTATATTTAACCTCTCTATTAGGGTGGCCGGGCAAAGCTAACCTTTCTAACAATCTTAATTGATGGTACAAGCATTCAATAAATTAGTCTATGCCGACAAAAAAAAGTTATTGCATATTTTCAAATATTATAAATATAATAAATAATCATAATATCAGATTGCACAAAAAAAAAAAAATTTACAAATTTTATGCAAATAAAATTTTATCAGTGATACTGAGAAATACAAGTTCAACGTAAGGTTAATTGTGACGCACGTAATATTCATAGGTGGCATTAATTTATTGAAATACGCTTTTTGTAGGGTTTTGCTTTACAATATTACGATAAATTATTTGTTTGCGCCCATACACACGAAATATGAATATGAATAAACAGTTTTGTGTGTAAAAAAAACACAATTCTTTCAACACAGGCATACAAATACAATATGGGATTGAATCATCGGTACAATATTGTATTTGTATGACTTTCTCGAAAAAATTGGGTTTTTAAACTAACAAAACTATTTATTCATATTTGTATTTCGTGTGTATGGGCGCAAACAAATAATTTGTCTTAATATTGTAATGCAATACCTTTCAGAAAGCGTATTTTAATAAAATAAATTAATGAATGCCATAAGTATTTATTATAATGTTAAAATTATCTTAAGAAATAAATTTATTGTCCTAAATATTGATTGTGTCACAAAATGTTAAATGAAAACTTTAAAAAAAAATTACAGACTGGAAAGTTTTAACAAAAATCATCTATACAGGGTGTTAAGGGACATACTTGACTTACTTTAACCAGTGACTCCTGACACTATTAGGAATAAAAGTTTTTTTTATTTTTAAATCTTCCAATGTTGACACTGGTCACTCAGCCTAGTAACCGCCCAACCCCCCACATCTACCCTAGCTTTACAATTCCTAATTATTTTCCATGTTTTTGTAGAAAAAAAAAAAAAAAAAAAACACTTGAGACCAAAATTTCATTTGCATTTTTCACTCCAAATAATGTCAGGTATCACTGGTTTAAGTGAGTCAAGTACATCTCTTAAACACCTTGTATAATTCAAGCTTTTAATGAAACTCGCATTAAACAAGTTAATATTGAAAGTTTGCTAGACTATCAAGACTTTGTACGCAACTCTGGTTATTCCATGAGATCACAATGCGAAAATGAATGTTTAAAAAAAATGTATAATTCATAAATGTGAATAAATAAATAAATGTAGCATAAGTACCTGAATTCGGAGCAACGGGCAGAGCCGATGACGGTACCACCCCTGTGGATGATGGAGCTCACAGAGGACCAGTTGGCTTCCTCGATGTTGTCACCCCCGTCCACCATCCCCTGGTAGCCCTCCCTGATGAAGTACACCTTGCAGCCCAAGTACAGTCCCATTCGCACAACAGCCCTCACAGCTGCGTTCATGCCTTGGGAGTCTCCTCCGCTGGTGAACACGGCGAGTCCCTTTCCCTTGTGGGCTCCCCGCTCAATAAATTTCTGCGTCGCTGGATTATCCATGTTTAATATTTTTATTAAACACTAACAAACCAACCTGAGAAAAAAATTGGAAACATTAATAAATTGATAATTCGAAATACCTTATCATTTTAATTTATGTGTGAAATTTACCTTTTTTAAATGACTTCAATCCAAAGTTTTTGAAGCTGGATCCAGCTCCCGATAACTCACTTAATTTCGAGAAACGCTCTTCGTATTTGACAGAAGTTCGCGGCGCAAGGTGATCTTGCCAAGGTGACCTTTGCTTTGAAGGGTAAATTTGACGTTTGCTCAACGGCTAGAAGCCGAATGAATTCTGCAATAAAAACAAGGAAAGATATTCCTTATATAACCTTTTCAACATAGTACTTGGTGCCCATTTTGCGTGAAGGTAAATAATTAGTGACAGTGTTGTCGACAGCCACATAATCGATATTATAAAAGATATCGATGCGGTGTACAGTTTCTAAAAATCGACGCTCTTCAAAAATTTTTTGCTCGCCTTCTTCGTTTAATTTCATTTTTTAAATTATACCATTCTTATATTATTGGATTGCCATTTCTTCCTTTTTATTGTCAAAAGCGGAAACATTTTAATACTGACTTGCTAATTTCTTTTTAATATAATACATATTTTCTCTAACTTCCAGAACAAAATCATGTTTGTTTGAGGTATCGAGGTCGAGAAAAGTGAATTCATACTGAACGGATTTTGGATCGGAGACCGCACACACACGGCGATCCTCTGGCGAGGGGATTGGGAACACGGTAAACGCGACTTACCTAAGCCCGTCGTCCCACGGGTTGGTAAGCAATCGACCAGAACCAGAAAAGTTCCACGCTGAACTAGGCTGCAGATCGTTACCTTATTATAGCGAACTTAATTTTCTGCGCAGGGTCGTCTTGCAGGATTTGGCATTATGGCATTTGGTTTATGTCGATTGATTACCGACCCGCGGGACAACAAAGACAATTTGTTTGTTTTCCGTGGCCGATAGAAATAAAAAATTGTGGCCACGCCCCATATTTTGTTCCATTTTAAAAGAATTCTATTCTATTGCCGCAGGAGACCGCCTTAACGCCGAGCCACGACAACACTCGGTGGAGTGGTTTATTTATGACTCAGTGGATTTCGAACTCGCCGAGGAATCAGTTTCCACAAACGTTTTGGCTCGGCGCGGGGCCATTTGGCTAGGTTGTGCCCAGCCAAGTTATGCGTCACATTTGTAGATTGTTCTCCAGTAATTTTTAGGCCAGCGCAGCTATTTCGGTACAGTTTCCATCGTGAGCTATCCGGGCGTTAAGTGCACAAACTTCGGGATTTTTTTCGTAATTCCGTTGTCTTTTTTTCTCATATATATTATTTTTTCTATACAGACAATTGAAATTTTGTACCTGTAAACCACCTCAAAACATTGAAATTTCAAAAAAAGTTTTAAAGTTAATTTTTTTTTACTTGCACATTCAGGTAGAATCACCTCCCGAAGTTAGTGCATCCCAGAAATTTTTACCAACAATTTACCCTCAAGACACCCTTCTCTGTTCCGTATTTCTATGGTAAGGAAAATCTTTCAATTCAGATGAAAACAGGCAGTTCCAGGTATTTATGGGCAGTTCTTAGTCAAGAATCTGCCGATGACTGCCATAGCAAACCCATCATATAAGTGAAAGAGATTACTTAATATTTTGTTCTTGCAATTAGCCATTTGGTAAAGCCCATCTTTCCAAAATCAATTGTAACATTCGTTGCCGAAGTCCTTCAATGGAAAAATGTGCACACCAACTACAGGATACCAAATCGCAAACCAATACTCGCCTTTTATCTCCCAACTGCATTCGTAGATTGCAATGAATCTGATAATTACTAACTACTTACCTCTATTAAGACATCACTATACTTTCCCACCATTAGGTGCCTTGTCTCTAAAATATACTCTTCCCAATTTCAACTGATGATTGCGCCTATATGCATATTAATAGTTTCCACATGAAGGTACACTATCAGTATGGTCACCGTAGAATAGCCCAAGCAGCGTCATTCTGTGTAATTGAACATCATACTTTTAATTTGCATATTTGGAATGGTGTAAATTTAAAAATCTGACCAACTTCAAACCAGCGACCTTCTAACAGGCCAAATATGTAATAGTAATTATTCTCCATGGTTGATAAAATTCAGGTCTGTCTGCGTGGGAGACGAGGTTGAATACAATTATTGAAGTAGCCACCTAAGCGCAGATAAGGCATTTATTTGGATATCTTATCTAAAATTGGGTAATGAAATACAATAATCCCCTGCTAATGCTAATCCTGCATTTGACTGTTGGGAATGCAGTGCCAGCTACACAGTACAAATTAGCAGGGGATTAATGCAGTTGAATCAGGGCTATCCAACTAGTGTATTGTTGAGGAATTGAATGAAAATGGATAATATTTGTAATATAAAATTATAATTTATTGATAATTACAACATAAAATTGTTTAAAACGAAACATATATTTATTATGCGCTTAGTGAATCTCCTCTTGACTATACAGGCGTATTAAAAATGTATAAAGTTAAATATTAGAAATGCTAGTTTTCCTTTCACTGAACTTAGTATTTGTAGCACAAGTTGGATAGCTCCATGATGAAACTTTAGAATGATGGGTAAAGTAAATAAGATGGTGTACTTTTAATAACTTAAATCCATATATATTTCTATCCATCAGGTCAGCTTAAGATTCAGTGTAAATACACACTTATAGAAATATAAGACTTTTGGTCAGGACACATAACATGTAGGTGATTCTCGTATGTGAGGAGTGGGATTATTACACTGACATTTAACATTTTTACAACCAAATTACTTATGAAAAAAGATGACAAGATATTTTGAGAAATATAATAAAAAGTATATTACAATAAATTCCAGCTGCAACTGCTCGCTCGACAGACGGAGATATTGGGAAACATGGCCACCGCCGCCCTTCTTCCCATACAGTTGGAGCAAGGAGCCAGCCCGAGCCGGACCTACAAAGGGCCACCAGCCACTCTCTCCACTCTCCATTCGCCTCTACGCTCACACTACATCGTCTAGGTGTCTTGCATTCTGAATGGACATACAAACATTATAATATAAAAATAAGCAACAATATCAGTCATCCTTTCATATAGGTAAAGACACAAAGGAATATGAGTCCCGTTTACTTTAACCATTCAGATTCAGATATACACATATTCCACAATAACTGTAAAATGGTAAAACATCAATCAGTATTAACTGTAAACATCGAGAATGCAAGAGGTTCCAAGATGACACTTAAAACAGTGCAACAGTCTCTCAGTTTGGTATCAGCGACTGCAAAACTCACTAACTTGAGCGCCACGGGCAACGGGATCCGAGAAGAGTTACCCAATAACAACAGGAATAGAGGTGTGGACTAAACGAGTAGAAACATGACAATGACATGAAGATGGTAATGGTGAGTGTTTTGTTTGTTTTTTGTTGTGAGGGAAACTAGTTGTCCCCAGTCTCCTGTTGCTCCTCTCCGTCTCCCTGCGTGTCTGAGGTCCACAGTGTGAGGTTGTCTCGCAGCAGCTGCATGATGAGGGTGGAGTCTTTGTATGAGTCTTCATTCAAGGTGTCTAGTTCCGCGATCGCGTCATCGAAGGCCTGCGACACACACAACAGGACAATTAGCAACCAATTCTCCATATTACAGTTATTATTCATATTCTATATATTTCATTATAGCATTACACCGAGAGGCAAACAAAACAAACGATTAAGAACACCAAACTAGAAAACAAAACCATCAAACAAACATACATATACATTCATTCAGTTTACATGTTAAAAATTAGCAGATTCTAAATATCAATCAAATCAAATCAATTGGCATGGCATGGCATGTCATGGCATGGCATGTCATGTCATGTCATGTCATGTCATGTAATGTCATGGCATAGCTGGCTGGCAGTCAGTCAGGACACAGACACAAAACACATGCTTTCTGGCTACGGGTTAATATAGTAAATAGACAATGAAAGTGCTGGTTGGGTCTGTTGGAACATCAGATTAGTTTAGTGGCACACGATGCAGATGATAGTAAAGTGAACCTGTTTAGCCAGGTGGCAGGCGCGCGCCGGAGAATTGATTATCTCGTAATAAAACACCGAGAAGTTCAGTGCCAGACCGAGGCGAATGGGGTGCGTGGGCTGCATTTTAGCCTTGGCGATATCAAACGCCTCTTGGTACGCTTTCTGGGAGTCCTCCACCACCGCTAGCATTGACAGATAATATTAATACATGTTACAACCAACCAACTGCCAACCACCACCCCCAACGTCTGGACAACACCCTGCCCATCCCATACCCTCCTACTATTTATACTAAGTGAGAAATGACCTGTTTAGCTAGTTGACACGCTTTGTCGGGGGAATTTAAGATCTCATAGTAGAATACTGAGAAGTTAAGTGCCAGGCCAAGTCTGATGGGATGTGTTGGTTGCATCTTCGCTTTGCTGATTTCAAAGGCGTCTTGGTATGCCTTTTGGGAATCGTCCACAACTGCTGCAAAGTTCATATTAATCACAATTTTAGTTTTACTTCCAGGTGACCAGATTACAAGTTGCGGATAAATAGAGGTATTGGAACTTCAGTAAGACTAATCGAAACGTCACACCCGCCTTGCGGATCAATCTATGTGTTTGAAAAGTTTTCATCATTTGGGAACATCATCGAGTGGCTTAAAACTTTACAGTAATTATGCTTAACTAATGACAGTCCATTTCATTTCATGAAGCAGAGAATATCAGCGTCATATTTCAAATTAAAGAGATCAATTTAAGTAAATGGAAGAAAAAGATATTTTTTAATACAACTTACTGTTTCGTGTTTCTCCTGTTGCGACTTCTGCTAGATATCTATAATAATCTCCCTTCATTTTTAAATAAAATACCTTTGATTCTGCGTGACTGGCTTTGGGGATAAGGTATTTGTCGAGCAGGCCCTATAAAGAAAACATACAAATTTTAATACCAACTAAAAATAAAAATGCGAATTATTTTATTTTTACAAAATACTTTTATCTTTGGTTTAGGTTTAGATAATCACTGACAAAATCGACTATAATGCACATATAATTTAATTGTGGAGAAGTATATACAGGGTGTATCGGCACTAACCCGACAAACTTTAACCAGCTATTCCTTAGCACATTTGGAGTAAAAAATGTTATGGGCACTTTGCTGTCCGGTAGCATTTTTTTTTCAATTAAAAACAAAAAAAAATAAAATTTCCACACTACATCACTGTCATTGGCATTGCGTTTCGTGTTAAACAGCTGTTATAAGCAAGTGTGTCAAAAAGCGTCTTCGCTCTTTCGCACACACTAAATAATAATAGTTAAAAATGAGACGAATGGTGCCGTGCTATTTCGTTGTGACTGTAAACGTGCGCCAATATAGGTACACACGTGCATTATTCAACGGAATTCGAATAAAATATTTGCCAGATGGGTTTTCAAACTTTATCAAAGGATAAAACAGTGGTGACATGTGGTGAAAATATGAATAATAAATTTTTTATTAAAAAAAAACGTTACCGGACAGCAAAGTGCACATAAGATTTTTTACTCCAAATATGCTAAGGAATAGCTGGTTAAAGTTTGTCGGGTACGTGCCGATACACCCTGTATATATATATATATATTTTAACATGTTTAAAATCGTAAACCACTGGCAATAATAATTGACTACATATAAGAATACTTTCATTGTGGAGAAACATTTTTTTTTTTCAAATCACCAATTTTTTTTCGTAAATATTCAGAGTCATTTTATCAAATTGCAGTAAACAACCATTGTTAGGAAGCGGTAGCTCACCCATGCTATTAAGAGTAAGAACATCTAAAAAAATAAGGTGACGTAATTTACATTTTATTTTTCGAAAAACATCGTAAAAATGAGTTATTGCGTCTGAAAATGGCAAAATATCGTATATACAGTTCAGAGCGGCGGCTGCGCTGTATGCGGCCTCTCTGCACGCCGCCCTACCGAGTGCCGATCGCCGCCATACCGCGCCCATCCCATTTCCGAGCGAAAAACCATCATTTCCCCATCCATCCCACATCCCGTTTTTACAATCCCAGGAGATGACACGCAAAAAATGGCAGCGATTTCACGCTTAGATCGCGTGTGCGCCAATGTCACGCCAGTTGACGGTTGGCGGCTTGCTTACATCACGCCTGGATTTGGATAAGCGCAATGGTGACGTCATGCAGTAGGCGGCTCGCGATTGACAAATATTGTATTAAGGAATTCGACCGATTTACAAAAACGGAAATCGATTCATGCACATTGCACGTACGGAGCGAGCCGAGCCATTGACTGAACGCTTTAAGCATGGCGTGGTTAAGGTGTGTGGGTAATTATTTTGACGTGACAATGATTGCTACAAAGTAAAATGCGACATTCAAGTTTCACCTTGGTAAAGACGGACACCGCAACTACGAGTTGTAGAATAATAATGACAAATCAATTTGAACAAGCTTGGGATATACACATAGAGCCTACGTTGATAAGTGCTGGATGGATGGGTAATCGTGATGTATTCAACCCTTTCGCGATCTAAATATAAACCTGAAAGGGTAAAGTACATACACATGAGAGGAATAATGAAACACTTACCAAAACGTCATAACATATTTCTCTGAGTTCTTTTTCCACCTTTTCTCTGTACTCTTTGGCCATCTGTTGTTTCCTTTCTGAGCCCTCCGTCTTCTGCTCGATGGAGGAGATGACTCGCCAGGAGGAGCGGCGGGCGCCTACCACGTTCTTGTAGGCCACGGAGAGGAGGTTCCTCTCCTCGTTGGACAGCTCCACGCTGGTCTCCGTGACGGCCTTCATGGCCGCCGCCATGTCATCGTAGCGCTCGGCCTGCTCCGCGAGCTTGGCGCGCTGTACCAGTTCTTCCTTGTCGACTGACATCGTGCAGCGGGCGGGAACTGGATGACTCACGATTCACCTCCTGCAAGCACACAACAGACACGACTACACTAGAGTGGCTAGTGACTAGCTACCAAGGCAATCACAGCACAGACTGGACACGCCACAACCGCTTCAGTAAGACTAATCGTACAGTCACGCCCGCCTTGCGGATCAATCTGTGTATTGAATAGTTATCATCATGGTAAGGTATGCTATGCACCTGTGCTGGCTGCGGCAGACTACTAGCCCGGTGCTTGCTTCGAGTGGCGAGAAGTGGCAGAATGCGATCTACGCTAGTCTACGCTGCGGCATCTCCACTCCGACTGGCGGCGCGCGTCACTGGGGGAGGGCGGGGGGCGGGGGCGGGAGTACGCTGTGCCTTGCCTGTACATGTCTGGCGCGCAGTCCGCCCCCGCCCACGCACCCCACCGCCCCCCCCACACCGCCCGGGCCCGAATATTGATCGCGAGGGCCGGACCACTCCAGACGCGGCACCGCCGTTTCTCGATGCAACACCACCGACTCAGCCAACTAGACTACGCCAACCAACGGGAAGACTGACAATGCGGTTGAAAAATCGATCCCCATTCTTTTACGACTCAACAAGAAACTTCTACAATGCCATTAAAAATGAATAAATAAGTGACTAATGGGTTTGATCCACCATAAACAGGTCAAGGCTGTAAAACATATATCCTGCATTTAGTGGAAATCCGCACACGAACCGTTAACCCAGGGGGTACCGTTCTTATCCGAATCATCATTAATCTTAACAGCTAGTTGGCTACCTAGCCTACTTAGATGCACTGCCATTCTCATTCCTTTCCCGCGGGGCAAGAACAAGCGAGCCATCGTCATGGTCATTACACCCCCCCATCACCCCTAATTATTATTTATAGGCAAATCGTCCTACTGTGGCGACAACAGATTACGGGGATGTAGAATGAACGCCGGCAGATTTGAGACACTCGGGGAAATAAAATTTTAAGTATTATGGTAATTTATTTTGGGGTATTATGCCGTGTTACGACGCTACATCCCAGTGTATATCTGTTTCAAAATATATTTTTTCCTTAGTAAAACATATGGAACTTTTTGAATAGGAAATTAACTGCGCCAGTGATGTGGAATGCAGTTTCAAATGCGATGTTAGCGGTATGGGAAAAATATAAGAGACAACTGTTAGATGGAAGACTTGACCACGGACCTTGCTAATAAAACAGTCATAGAGTAATCAGTCAAGAACATCATCACTAATACTAGTTATATTATACTATTTTTAAGTTTGTTATAGTAAAGCGCACTTGAAGTGAAATATGCAATATTGGCCATCCACCTCGACGTGCAACATTAGGGATCGGGCGAAATCATGCGCCTTACACAGATGGCGATAAGGTTGAAATTCCCGATTAACACCAGCCGCCTGTTTTGATTTATGCAACAAATAAATCATATTCTATCTTAATTTGTGAACTTTAGGCACAAACATTAAAATATTTCCGATCGGTAAAGAACTTTTGCCACATACAATACAATAAAACCTTATCCGAAAACGGGTTTATGACTAGGAAATATTTTCACCTTTTGTGTTCTACTCGCAGTATAATGCCCCTAGTACACATTGGCCCAAAGTGTGCAGGACCACTTGGCCGTTGCACGCGTTGGCCGTCCAACCCGACTTATGTCGGTTTTCGTCCACACATCTAAGGATATCGGCGCTAACCTGCCAACAGCGTTCCCGCGTTGGGTCCAACGTGTACAAGGGGCATAACATTTCCAGACGATCAATTTTCAAACAAAAACGCATGAATTTTTCATTACTTCGCATTGCATCGGATACTCGGGCGGGTTGTTTCAGAGAATTTGGACAAGTTCGGTGAAAGTTCTTTTATTATTTCAGTTCTGTCAAGTAATTGGCCTACAACGATATAATGACGGAACATGAACAGGACATTCACAGAACTCGCAAATGAACGTTGAAATTTGATGAATTGTTCAACTTTTATTAAACAACCCATCCTTAGCATTTTGACAGTAAAATTTGAAATACGTGCATAGTATTTTTTTGCTACAATAACTTCCATCTTAGAGTGAATATTTAATTTACATAGTTTTGTGTAAAAACAAAAAATCTTCCGCAAACCTTGAATTGTCGAAAAGGTGCGATTTTAGTATACGCACAATCATTATTGATGAAAGAATCAATAATGTATATTTTTATTCTACGCATTCAACGGTTTTCACAAGCTTAATTATTCAAATACCTGGCTAGGTTCAGCTACGTACACTAGATATTTATTGCTAATTTTAAATCTCTACAATAATCCGTAGTATGCGTATAATTGGGTTTCCATGTCGGAAGAGACAACAAAAATGATAATTATTACATTTTCCTGTAATAGATAAGATTACACATATATTATCCAAGAAGTGATGAACTGAGCACCTTTCAAAATAAAAAGATAAGGAGATACTTTCTTGGATAAGCTACAGTAAGCAATGAGGTAGATTCAAATATCAACTTAAATATGTGAACAGTGAATTATTTTACCTTGTCAAATTGTAAACTGATAAGCTTGCGAAAATATTTATAGTGATTAACTAATTCCAACTGATGTAATTAGGACACTGTTAATGTAATTAGGACACTGTTGTTGTACTATATTCATGTAAATAAAGACAAAGTAAAGCCCATCTCAAAAGCATGTATGTTCACCTATAATGAATAGTGGGTACCCACTTATGTTGCCAAAACATTATATTTAAAAAAACTGAATGTGGTAGACAAACCTCTACATTGTTAAGTTCAGAAACCATGCAATTGTGGAAGTTGAAACATCATACATTTGCAAAAACAATGAATGTATCATCTTACATTATTTGTAAAGACCCTTCACAAACATTGTAACAATGCCTATTTCAAAAGAGATATAGAATTACAGTGAAATGTAAGACAGAAATCTAATCTGCCAGTTTTATTAAGTAGCTGTATCATATGAACTTTGACCTGATTCAATGTGCTTGTTCTGAAAAATATTCCAGGGATGATATCAAAATTGACTTCGGGACCTTCAGTCACTTTGCAAGGGATATTCGGAAAGTAACCGCCGTTTGGCTATAAACAAAAAAAAACTAACACAGATACAAATATTTTATTATATAACAAAATATATTTTACTATGTAATAATATATATTTTACTATGTAATAATATATATTTTACTATGTAATAATATATATTTTACTATGTAATAATATATATTTTACTATGTAATAATATATATTTTACTATGTAATAATATATATTTTACTATGTAATAATATATATTTTACTATGTAATAATATATATTTTACTATGTAATAATATATATTTTATTTTGTAATAATATATATTTTATAATATAATAATATATATTTTATTATATAAGAATATATATTTTATTATATAAGAATATATATTTTATTATATTATAATATATATTTTATTATATAATAATATATATTTTATTATATAATAATGTATATTTTATATGTAATAAAATAAAATATTTGTATCTGTGTGAGTTTTTTTCTGTGGTGGTTGTAGATTTCAAATATTGTCAGGTTATTCGTAAGCGGAAAATATGTGTTTGTGTTGAGGACTTAGCCAGCAGAGTAATTGAACACACTACACCTGGGTGGAGCCCAAACACGATGTCAACTCAGCAAACCGACTGGTCATGCTTCAACTACAGCTTTCCACTATTTTTCAACTAAGATAGTCGTCATTTAAATCCAAGTACTGGTCATATTCATCAGTTTTCAACTGAAACGTCTCAATACGGCTAGTGTTCCTAAAATTTGCTAATTCTTCTTGCATACAACTCAGCCGCCTGGGAAGATAGCAGACACAGTAAAAATTAAGATCTTTGTTGTCATCGAAGTTCTGGGCCCCAAGCAACATCTTTATTTATTTAAATTCACGCCCGGCTGGGCTTTTACATGTTATTTCCTTATTTTTTTACAAAGAACAGGTGGAAACCCTCCCCGGTCCCCGTTTAGCCCGGACTTGGCTCCATCAGTTCACTCACTTGAAGAAGTGGCTTGAGACCCAGCGCTTCGATGACGATGAATAACTTCAAAATGCCACGATGGGGTAAGCTGGCAGCCGAGTTTTATGCAGAAGGAATGTACAAACTATTGAATTGCTACAACCTTTCAACAGACGTTGAATTTAATTGTTTGTGTATGTGTGGCTTTTTTAATCATAGCCAAACGGCGGTTACTTCACATAGCCCTCATAAAGTGGACAGGTTGCTGTCTTAGTGATAAAGACTTTAAATTAAAATCTTGATCCTGGAGCATTTCAGACTAACATTTCAGCGACTGAATGTTGTAACACAGAAAGGGAGAAAGACAACCGAGGTTAAACCGCAGTCCCAATGACGAGTTGAGATTGGGGCCAATGACTGGCCACCACATCATTGATGATGAAATGTAGACAAATCCAGGAACTCATTGCGTCTACTAACACAATGCATTACAGAAAATATTAAATGGGAGTATTAGGAAAGTATCAATGTAACAACATTAGTTAAAAGGGAGCAAAATACAGTAAATTATATATGTTGTGGAATATGCACCGGAGCAAAAATAATACATAAGTTCTGAATGAAATTGTTTAAACGAGGGCATTAGTTAAGCTAGATAAATGTATGGATGAAAGGACGTTCATATAATATAATTTGTTTTACAAGATAATAGGGGCCACTCTTATAAAGTACCATTATTAAGAAATTGAAGTACAATATTCTGATCAATTTATATTATCGAAGAGCTTATTGAAGTATTTTCCATTAACACTAAGTCAAGGTTGTATCTAATAAAAAAATGTATAATACAGGCAATGTTCCCAATTAGGTGCTTAGCCATTACTCATTTCAAGTTCACAGTAGAAAAATTGTTACTATGACTAATACAAAAAGACGTTATGACACATGCCTTCTGAAAATTTGACAACTCTATAACAACATATTCTAATGAAATATGCCAGAGATAATATTTATTCCGTCGAGATAAATACTAAAATAATATTATGATATGCCAGTAAAGTTCATCGGAGATTGCAAACCTTTAAAAGGCAAATTAGTTCTTTTTTTTATGAAAAACGTACTTACTAAAAAGGAGTAATATTATTACGATTGAATTTTCTCAGCGTTTTCTTCAGTATTCATGGCCATTATATCATTATCATAATCGTTATCAGCCTTCAGTACTTCCAGAGAAACTTTTTGGTGAGGAAAAAAGATTAATATAAAATGAAATGTCAGTGAAGAACGTAAAAATCGATGCAGGATCAATATGAAAACACGTGAAAAACAATACTTGTTGCATATCTACGCGATAGATCACCAAAACAATTTTAAAGAATTTTTATATTTGAAGTCTTCACTCAAAAGCTTACAATACATACCTACATCGTTATTTCTAGGAAGGGAATGTGCTAATGACGTAAAGAGTCTAAGATATTATTTGTTCAGAGATGAAACCATCGAAATCGCAGGTTTCTGTATGATTTAGAGAAAGATTATAGCGTAAATAGCACTTAAAACGACATGTGTAGGAGTTTTAACGAAAAATAAGTAACGTGCTCGGCGGGCACCGCGGCCGGCGACAATTTATAACGCAAAAAATTAAAGGTCACTACTGGTAAAGCTGTCTAACAAGATAAGGAGGTTAATTTTCAACATATTAAGTATTGTTAAGAGAATTTCCACGCGTAGTGCTCCATAATAAGTGAAAAAGAATCATCTAGAAACCTGATAATTGTTAAAATCACGATGTCGCCGGTTCTCGGCAAAATGGCTGAAGCGGACACTCCTCCAATGCGTCACACATTTCAATTGGGTTTTGTACGTTTAAGTCACATGATCACCACATTAAATATTGAAAAATAATCACATTAGGACAATAAATTTAAAGGAAACACTTACTTGTTTGAGGGAAGAACTTGATATAGCGAATGGCTATTCACTTTACGCTATATCCCCAGCGCTGAACGACGAACTACTGACGGTTATGTTGAGGGGGGGAGCGGGGACTAAATCTACATCCGGTGAGGGGTTCACAAAAAGGATTTGAGCAGTCGCAAAGCGGAAATAGGGTTCATTTTTAAATATTGTATCTAAATAAAGTCGCATAAAGTTGAATTAAATGAAGATATTAAGAATTTTACTATCTTTTCTCCAATAAAATCGCTGTTAGAGTCATGACAGAAATTATATTTGTATAAAAATGTGAGAATCTGTTGGTATTAAAATAAGTACCAAATAATAGACAAAATATTCAATTCTTGTCTATTACAGAAGGGGTAGTTCTGAACAAAATAGTTATGTTTTTTGTCTGCGTGATTACTGTTTCATTGAATAATCATTAATTTTTACAAAGAAAAAATCCATACATTATGGTGAAAAGCTAAAAGTTTGTGGGATATGGGATGGTTGGAGTAGTTGTGTCTTTTGGTACCTGTTCAATGATTAACTGTACCATTTAAAAATAATACCTTTTAAAATAATTATATATTATTTTATTCATAACGGGTATGAGGCTAACCAAGTTGACAATATTTTAATTAAAAAATAAACAAATAATATCAAATAAATTCCTATTTTATGCTTTCCGCTCTAATAATACTAACACTTAAGCATACATCCCGATGGCGTAGAAACCTTCTTACAAATAACTTTTCTTCTGAGTTGAAAAAATCCCAACTGAAATAAAAACCCCCATTTTACACAAATAATATTCTAGGTAAATACTTTGAAACAACAGATACTGGTGACAAATTAAACCACTCGGGCACATATAAATACTTTTAATACAACAGATAGTGGTGACAAATTGAACCACTCGGGCATTATACAATTTTAATGGAAATGATTGTTCAGCTTTTTATATTGGAAAAACGGATCAGAACATCAACATTAGAGTAAAAGAACATCTTAAATGTATAATAATACATTTTTTAAATTCACGAATTATTTAATTGAAACTAATCACTCTTTCGGTATAAACCTTTGGAACCTTAAATATTATATAAAAATGGAATTGGAATTAGGTTAAGTAATTTACAAGCACTAGAAATTAAGAGAGCTGTCAATAATAACTCCAACATAATTAAAAATCAAATAAATTTAACTGATAGTCACATACTTAATTTGTTCCGCTAACCACAGCTGAAACTGTTTTTCCCCTCCCCTTACCTACCCCTCCTATAATATTGTCTCCCTCTTTTCTTTATGTGTTTATTTATTTATTTTTACATTTATTACATACAAGATATACAAATATAAAAGGAAGCTTTGACTGTCCAACTAGGAAGTTTCCCGTTTTAGGACAGTCAAATTGGCAGGTTGAGTGTACATAATTCCAGGTAGGTACATGTAAAATATAAAAATAAAATTAAAATATAACATATGTGGGTCATTCCGCCGTTTCGTTCAAATTTGCCTGTTTCCGCGGATTATTTTTTTTTTGCCTTTTTACTATATATTTTTATAGAAATGGGTTCCCGTACCTATCAGATGTATAAAAGTGAAAAGGGCACCTTTGTGCGACACTTGGATTCGAAGAAAATTGATGGAAGGTAATGAAGGTGTGGATGGTAATGAAAAACTGTTGGATGGTAATTTAAACATTTGGATGGTAATGAAGTTTGGTAATGAAATATTAATAGATGGTAGTGAACATGTTTAAGGTTCTTAAAATGTCTGTGAATAATGAAATTTGAATAGAAATTGAATAATAAAATAGATTTCAAATCATGCGTATCATTTGACGTGGTGAGCGGATTAGGAAAAAGAAGAAAAACCTATTATAGTGAAAAACTAAATGCTTTATTCAGACTTTTGAACATTGGAGACAAGAAATACATTTTTTCATACGTAATCAGTTCTGCTTACTTATGCTTTTGCAATATCTGTATGAATTGTTAAAAAATAATGGAAAAAAATATCAAAATACAAATTAAGAAAAGGCAGCTGGAACATCAAACACAACACAACTAAAATTTTCCTATTATACTACTTACCCAGAAATTATAAGGAATAGTCAAATTCTTTATAATTACGTTTTATAAGTAGGTTTGTACACAAGAAATACAAAATTTTCACATTCCTAAGCAAACATTGTAATATTTGAAAAATAGAAATAATAAAAATAATAATTAAAAATAAGAAAAAATCAGAAGTCAATTGAAATGCAGTTTAAAATAAAATCAGAGATACTTAAAACAAACACAACATATGTAACTAATAAGTACAAGATAAAGGTCTTACATCTAAATAGGAACATAATATTTAAGGAACTTGAGATCATTCTTGTGAAAGTTTTTGCTGGAAAACTATTTCAAATCAAAGTTCGGCAAATTTTTGAAAGTGAATTGTCCTCTTTCATTCTCATCTGGATCTTGCAAGCGCTGAAGAATTTGTGATTCCAAAATGAAATCGTCGTCACTAATTGTTGGCCAGACAAATTTTTTGGAATTCCCTTGAGCTTTTTTCAAAACAATTACTTTGTACTCTAGTGTGTACTCATGTTTTCCAATAATTTTCCCAATGAAATGATGTGTCGTGTTAGTTATTTTATATTGAACCATTATCCAGTCATCTAAGTAGTATTTGAATGGCGCCTCCTTATCCTCTTTGTTGGTTTCCTCGTCAATGTCCATGTGTGGGAGTTCCACAGTTTTGGGGGACTGCTGTTTTGATTCATCGAAATCAGGATATTCTACTCTTAGGGATCGGATGAACTTCTCGAACTCACATTGATCGAAAGGATTGAATTCTTGCGTACTATTTTTATAAAGGGAATAATGCTGATAGTCGAACGGGACGTTTGAGAGTATTTTCACTTTACATTTCTTTTCTATAGTTTTAGCAGGCTCTGGCGTTGAAGCTATGTTAACTATGTCGTTTACTTTTTTCTCTACTGTATCTTCGATTGGTCTATTTACGTTTTGTAGCTGCAACGCCTTCAATTTCTTTTGTTCGTTTCTTTTCTCGTTCCTGAGTTTGCTTATCTGGTCCTGTAACGTCTTAATGATTTTCAATGATCTATACCTCAATTTTCTAACATTCGTTAGACCACGCACATTTTTTTTAATGATTTGTTGTTCATTCTCGACTGCGAGAGGGTCAGGATCTAGAGTATTTTGCACATTATTGGGTACTTCCTTGACATTTTCATGAATTGGAGGCATATTTTCTACTGTAATCGTTTCTATTTTACGCTGCTCCTCTTTTTTCTTCCAATAATTTACAGAGTTCTTTCGCCATCTTCGTCTTTGCTCTCTCTGGGCTCTTTCACTCATATCTTCAATGCTGCAAATCTTTTTTTGCGCTTTTCGCATTAAGTATCTTTTTGAAGTGAAACTTCTTTAGGCGCGTAATGGTTTGGGGACGGAGTAAAACCGAGTCAGGATCGACACGAAAATGCGGGTACCCCCACCACCGCTCACCGTTCACTGTCCCTCTCTCACCATATGCGCTTGTTGAGGTGGGGGAGCCGCTCACGAACGTTCTCTCTCTTCTCTTCTTTCCTCTCTCTCAGACACCAGCGAACTGCGCCACGCCAAGCATCAGCTGCTTGGTTAGTATACTGCGTCGTGAGTGTAATACGAGTGAAATACGTAATTGATTGTGGTTCATACGGTTTAACAAAAGAAGTTTCACTTCTGTCTTGCGTAGGCTTGACACACCCACTTTTTTTTTTCTTTCGCTTTCTGAAGACTGTACAGTTCCGGATTGTTTTTAATCTCAGCATATTTTTGTTGCTTACGCAGCCTGTCCTTGGATAACTTTTCTTCTTTTTTCAGTTTTTTATTTAACTTTGCCATTGTGGATTATGGTGTTTAGCCTGTAACAAATAATAAAGAAAAATTATCATAAGTATCGGATCAAGTGAGAAGTTGAATAACAAATATGGATAATTTCAATTTCGTTACTTTTACAGGAGAGCCCAAAAATTGTTACACTACTTTTATATCTTTGTTTAATATTTTTTTCCCTAAATGATTTAAAATCTAACAGTAATGATATGGTTTTTTAATCAAGAAATTTGCGTAGGACTCTTAATAATGCCCTTTATATAGATTTTTGTTCAAATCTGGATTTGTTTAGAAACTTGAAATTTTGTAAAAATTCATCTGTTTTAATAGACAACTGAAGTAATGAAGATAAGTAATGAAAATAATTGTGACTGTAGGGGAATAATTAAACCATTTGTTTAATATATTATTCGTTTACATTTGAATAATTATAATTATATCATTGAATAAAAAAATCGATTTTCAAATAAAAATTCGCAGGGTAAATTTTAACAGATTGTTTTTCCATATCAGTAAATAGATAAAACGAAAATATGTATTTCACCAAAACTGAAATTGTCCGACGCTAGAACGCAAGATACTGCTTTTATTGATAATATTAACTTTTATGAACCCCCAAACATGGTCCCAGATGCACGTAAAAATAACCCTTACAAATTTATCATTACCCTCCACACCTCTAAATTACCATCCGGCAAAAAATTTTACGATACGGAAGGTAATGAGACGGAGGGTAATGAGGTTTTGACAATCTTTCCTTAATAACTCGCTTAATAATGACATTACAAATCTTTATGTTTCAATAAAAAATAGTCCGACTAATTATAGTTTATAGGTTCATGATTCGAATTTTTAAAACATGTACTTACTTTAAAAAATGCTGGAAGGTAATGATGCCTGGTCGGTGACAAAGTCGTTTTCGAGCACGGAGATCGCAGATATTTCTTTATTCAGCGACGCACGTCCTCCCCCGTCCAGATATAGCGGTACACTGATTAGTAACGGAGGCGCGGGGTGGGGTACAGCTGACGAACAGTGACAAACACGGTCACAATTTTAATTACCGCTTTGGCGGAAGACGACAGCGATTTTTTCTGGACAAAAACAAAATCTCAATTCTTTCTATGATACAGTAACTTTAAAAATAAATTAAACACCAATAAATATGCAAAATTAGTTGTACATTCAGGTTGATTAATGAATGTAGTGATTTTACTAGTGTAAAATGTTCTTATTTATTGATCAATTTACCGGTCCCTCATTTACACGGGGAAGGTAATGAGATTTTAGCATGTTTTTTGTATACCATAAAGTTATTAAGTAACAAATGCCTAATCCGGTAAATACTACTTTTTCCTTTTTTAAATAACTACATTTTCCAATAAAACTTTCTTGAAAAACATTATTTTTCATATGACTTTTTTGCAAGAACATGCGATTTGAACGAAACGGCGGAATGACCCATAAATGTAAGAAAGAAAATATTTTTTTTAGGAAAATACAATTTAGCAGTAATAAACAATAAAATCCAGATAGGTACATGTAAAATATAAAATAAAAATATAATATATCAATGTAAGAAAGAAAAATAAAAAAATATTTTTTAGATAAATACAAAATACAAAATCGAAGAAATCAACTCAGACTACGTTTTTTAATAATTTTTCGGAATCTGTCCTACCTAAGTCTAATAACCATTTAGTAATTTTAGTACCGAAGGCTGATAATTCACACAGTTTAAATTGATAGGGGATTTTGTTGTATATTTTTGGTCCCAGGTATGAGAAAACTTTTTGATAAGCCGCAGTATTGCTAGTTGGAATAGAAAGGTCGTTTCTGCTCTTACTTCTGGTTTGATGATTATGATCGACTGTTATCGTTTTGTTTTTATTTTTGTGGACGCAGATTGTTAATTTTTTTATGTAACACTGTCAAACATCAAGCACATTAAACTCCTTGAAGAGAGCGTCGCTCGAGTATCTGAAGGGTTTCTTCATAATGACGCGTAGAATGGATTTCTGTGCCTTCAGTAGCGGGTATAATATTGTTAATCCTGTTCCACCCCATCCAATGCAACCGTAGGTTATGACTGAGTTACAGAGCCCGTAGTATATTTTTTTAATGTCTTGAGTTTTTATAATTTCCCGCAATGCTATAAATATATAAATAAGCTTGCGCACTTTATTAGCTGTGTTTTCAATTTGTTGTTTCCATTTAAGATGGTTATCCACTATTATACCTAAATATTTAACAGATTTAACACATTCAAGGGTTTCGCATTTACAAGTATGGTTATTATTTCCAAGGCTACACTTAATATTATGTATTGTGAGGTGATGAGGTGTTTTGGGTTGACCTGCAAGGGTAGCGCTAAATGTGAGATATTTTGTTTTTTGTATGTTTAGTGTAAGCAAATTACTGTCCAGCCACTGTTTTACTCTGTTTATACCTGTGTTCGCAAGGTGGTGTGTTTCTTTCCAGTCATCTCCTTCAAACAAAATAACTGTATCGTCAGCGAACGTGATAATTTTGCCACCAATGTGTTGGTTACAAAGTTCGTTTATGTATATAATAAAGAGAAGGGGCCCAAGTGTACTTCCTTGTGGTACCCCAAAAGTGTATTTTAGTGAAGTGCTAATAGCTTCGTTAATTCTGGTTTGTTGAAATCTATTAGATATATAACTTTCTATCCATTGAAAAGCTTTTTCCTTTATTCCTATGTTTCTAAGTCTCTGTAAAAGAATTTTATGAGATATAGTGTCAAATGCCTTGGCCAGGTCCAGGAAAAGGGCAATAGTTTTCTTGCCACGGTTCATATTCCCTGCAATAGTTTCAGTGAGACATGCGATGGCATCATCCGTTCCCTTACCCGACCGAAAGCCGTATTGGTTAGGACTTAGAATGTTATGTTTCTCCACATATTCGTTTAACCTAGTTTTGAAAAGCTTTTCAATGACTTTGGATATCGCGCTTAATAGTGATATTGGCCTATAGTTTTCTACAAGAGATTTAGGTCCACTTTTGTGAATTGGGACAATTATTGATTTTTTGAAGTGATCAGGAAATATTCCTGATGCAAAACTTAAGTTGTAAATATATGATAGCGGAGCAGAAATCTGATTTTTAATTTTTTTTAGTATTTGTGTATTTAGACTATCTGGACCCTTTGCATGTGTAGTATTAAGGCTGTTGATTATTTTTAAGACCTCTTCTACAGTAGTTGGTTTAATATTAAATGAAAAAGATTGTTCCTTTGTTTCAATTGTCGATGCTAAAGAGTCTTCCGTTTTCTGGGTTTCTAATAAATTTTTTTTTGCTAGATTTGATCCAACAGATGCAAAATATTGATTAGTATGACATGCAATTGATTGATTGTCAGTTATAATCAAATTTCCGGTATTTAATTCAGTTACAGATGCATTGGTATTTCTTTTACTTTTAGTTATGTCTCTGACAACATTCCACATGTTTTTGCTGGAATTATCCTTATCAAGTAAGAATTTATAATAACGCTCTTTACATTTGCGAATAACGGTTTTGCAAATATTACGGTATCGGTAATAGTTTTGCTGTTTAGTATCGTTCAATGGGTCTCGTTTAGCTATTTTATGAAGGTGATTTCTTTTGTGTATAGATTTAACAATGCCGTTGGTAATCCATGGTGTGAGATGTATTTTACTATATGGAATGCGTTTAGTTATTGTGTGTTTTGTTATGAATGTATCGATTTCATTAATAAAATAGTTTAGAGCATTGTTAACTTCAGTCTCTTTATAAACATATTTCCAATTTTTATTATTAAGATCATTTAATAAAGCCTCATAATCGATAATCTGTTTGTGATTAATTTTATGTTTTTTGGGTGTTGAGTTTGGGATACTGATTGCAGTGGTGTAATGATCAGTGATTGTATTATGTATTACAAATGCATTTGAATTTGTTATATTTCTGGTATATATATGATCCAAACATGAGCTTGAGCTACCTTGTACCCTAGTTGGAGAATTAATATTGGAAATAAAGTTACTTTCAGCCATAGCACATAAGTAGTCGTCGGACTGCCTATGCAATACTTCTCCTATAGTATTTATATTCATGTCCCCGATCAGTACATATTGTGCATAATCCTTAGTTTTTTTTAACTCACCAATAAGATTTTCCAGGAAATCTTGGATGTCATTGAACGATGGTGATCGGTAGATAGCTAGGATACCTAAATTTTCATTAATGTTGATTTTTAAACAATTACACTGATTGATGTTTATTTCTTGTACTAAGGAATTTAATGTGTTGTCGATATATACTACTACTCCGCTATGTGTCTCTTTCTGTTTTTTTCTCTCATTATATTTTTTATGTATATATATGTCTGTATGTAATTATAATTAGTTAATTCTCGCCTTGTCCCACCTAATTCTATTTTCGTCATAGCTTCCTTGTTTTTTGCAAAATTATGTTTTTGCAAATTCTACCGTCTTACCAAATAACGTGTTTACATATTCATGAAAATTGTTTGTAATCTTCCATGCGTAGTTTCCCCATAATAGCCGGTCATATTTTGAAAAATGATATTTTAAACGTTTTCTTAAGGATACGCTGTCGTTTAAGAGGATAAAAAGTAACTCAAAACTGAAACATAGATATACTACTCAATTGAAATCAAGGATCATTTTAAATTTAGTTTCAGTTGTGAGTGACCAACCGACTTATTTAACCGTTTTTTCTAGTAAGAACCCCGCCCGATCATGTTCATGCGCCCGATCGACATTTTATTCCTGTAGAAGCTCGATCACGAGTCGCAACACTGAACATGAACATTTAAAATAAATAACATAATTTACAATCTTTTCCCTTCATCTTTGCCTCTCTTGCTTCTATTTGCATCCTTAACTTTATCTATGATTAGACTGACAACATGGGAATAGTGGTCAAAGCACGTGTTTGACATTTGTGACTGATTTGTAACCTATAAAACGCATTATTGTTGCTCCAAATAAAGATTTTAATAATATTTCTCCCGATTTGATTGTCCTAAAACAAATTCAAAATGCCAAGGTCCAAGAGAGATAAAAAAGGTTTGAATTAACTTGCAATTACAGTACATTTTAAAATTTTCATTTGATGTTTTAATTTCATGTTGTCTTGAGCATTTATTTCAAATGAATATCATTTGCATAACCACAATGAACTAATCTTTTTTTCTTTTTTCAGTGTCCCTCACCAAAACGAACAAAAAGGGTTTAGCTCTTAAACAAAACATAATAGATGAAATCAGGAAGTCAGTCGAAAAGTTCTCCAACATTTTGTTATTCACAGTGCACAACATGAGAAATACAAAATTGAAAGACCTTAGAGCAGAATGGAAGGATTCCAGGTTTTTCTTTGGCAAAAACAAGGTCATGGCTCTAGGACTGGGGAAATCAGAATCCGATGAAGTACACACTAAGTTACACCTGGTGAGGTTCCTTCTTATTATCTTATTAACCCCTCAGGCCTCTGCCATGTTGATCTTTATAGTTAAAGACGCAATCAGAAGGTCGGAGAAATTGTATGTATTTCCACTTTGCCATAAAATTCACAAGATGTAATATTTCTGAATGCATTCGAAAACTAAAAACTGTATTTGAAAGGTGATGAAATACCTTTTCAAATTTTATTATTATAAATAAACATAAAATTTTGTTAACCTGTTGAAGGCCACAGCACATAATAGAAAAATTATTTTTAAGCGCTCAGGCTCCATTCATAATATTAAAAGTGGAATCTAAAGTTTTATTAGCCCAAGCGATGTTGATTTGGTTTTCGTACATTTTTCAAAGCATTAAGGTCAAAAGCGCATTGCAAATTAGTCCACTTGTTAAGGCTTTAAAGGTTTCTTCATCTGGTTCACTGCTACCAAAAAATTCCTCATTTATATAATTTGTCCATAATATCTCTAGCTTGCACTATTGTTATTTGTTCCAATTCTACACTCATAATACCACCATCACTGCTCTCATCATTAGCATTGTATCTGTACGATATCGCTATCGTACATATACAATGCTATAGATATCGTTGGCTTTAGCCGTGTTTAGTGACTAGATCTGAATAGCCAGGTACTTCCCCACCTTCCTCTTTCTTCCCCTTCCCCACTTACCTTCAGCCTCACAACATCCCCCAATTGGGGATGCCATAGTCTCACTGGCTCCAGACGGGAGCAGTTGGGACCAGAAGCGGCCCGTGACTGTAATTACCAGCAGTGCATTTCACTTTTAAAATATACCTAGTCTGTAATTTAGGTGGAGCATTTAATGAATGGGAACACCTACTGCAATTCATTCTATCTTCTAAGTTATATTTGTAAAATAACTGATTAAATAATACAAAATTATCTCGAAAATAAAGGACTCTCAATTCATCGTTGAAAATATAGCGAAACCGTTTGATTTCACCGCGAACGAGTTCCAATGTGTTAATGTTGTTGCGTTAACATTGAACATTAGTATTTCTAAGCGAATCCATTCCAAACGCATTGGATTACGCATGATCAAAGTGATGCAAAATTCACTCGCCGTCAAAACACTTCGATAATGCACGGATGGGTTATGTATCTGCACTGCTCTAACACGTAATTTGACGTTAAGAGTGTAATCTGTCTCGCTCATGTCACCGTTTCGGCTACTTCGGGCTGTCTCGATACTGCCCGACGCTGTTTTAGTAGTATGGTAAAAGTTGGTTTTGTGCATATCTGGGTATGCACGACCGCTTGCTCTTGGACGGGATTTTTTTACTAGAAGATAGCTCAAATAATGACCTGACGGGAATTACGAATTTCTTACATCGATCACTGGGGCACAGATGTCGTTGTAATTTGTTATGTGGAGATTGAAGACAAGCAGTGCAATGCACAAATGCACGTACCAAGGAACCGCCTCTGGTTGGGACTCTTGTGAGGTATTCACTATAAAAAAAAAAAAAAAAAAATCTGTTGGGAGTCTATATGTCGACAAGCCCATACACAAAGTTAGCATTGTCCATGTTGTCTTCTTCGTGCAGATCATCGGTGCTTGTTGTTGACGAAGATTTTACGAAACAATTTGCTATTGTTCTCGATGAAACATTATTCCATGCACTGTTCAAAAGAATAATCACGTCCAATATTGTTAAAGTTTTATTAAAAAATTTCGCCCTCTGGCCAATAAGGTGTGGTACAGCGAACCTCTGATAAAATTTCTTTGAACTGTTTATTACACCCATGTCCATTGGCTGCAAAATGGATGTAGTATTCAGCGCCAGAAACACAAGCTTAAGGTAAGACAAGTTTTCAATGTTAGGATGCACAGGACAGTTATCTATACTGGAATGTTTTTATCTATAAGGAATGTTTTTCGTCTTAAAAAGCTCTTTGTTCCAGGAATGTAATAATGAAAAATCTCTGATGTCATCTGTGCTTTATTTTTTGTTGTGTAATCTACAGCCAGTTTTGAGAATTGACAGACACTTCCTCCTGTTAGTGGGTTTGCAATCGAAGGGTTTACTTATTACGGATTAGAGATTTGGTTTTAATAAACTTACGCTTTGTACAAAGGTACTCACGCCTGCCTATAATAAACATTAAATTTATGTTTTTTAAAATGTGCCTGGGAAATTGGGAAAACGGATACACATTTGACATAGAGTGGTAAAACAAAAGAAGTTATAAAAGGAGAACAGAATTAGAAAGCCCAACTTTCGTATAACTTGTTTCGAGAATTGGTTTTTTTTCAGACACAACTATCTATTTAGAAATTGTGTTGACAAAATTATTTGTACGTTATATCAATGAAGCAATCTCCTTTCTTATATGTGTTCATAATTAACTAATTAAGAAATAAATTATTTTTATTAATTATGTTAAAATTAACAATTTTATTTTAATTCTGCTCAAGCGAAACTGTAGGAAAAGCTTCAATTTTTCTGAAGCATATTTTGTGGTATTCATAAAGATTAACCGAAAGTGATTTCACTGATAGGTTCGCCTTAATACACAAAAAAATATATCCTCCTCACTGCGGTTTCTAAATGAAAAAGCTGAGGATCCGGCATCGGGATATACTCCAGGTCTTACGGGGACTTGATGTTATCCAAGTAAAAGTAAAGCTAGCGGGCTTGACGGAATACCTGCCCTGGTATTGCACGGGTGTGCTGCAGAAATAGCTCCAATTTTAACAAAGTTTTACAAAATGTCCCCTAAGTCTGGCTCTGTACCCTCTGGATGGAAAAAAAGCGGTCATTCACCCTATTAAATTATTATTATCAAAGAAGGGTGACCGCTCCAACTCGACCAACTACGCCCCATAGTGATTATATCCATTCTATCCAAGGTGATGGAACATGTGATCAACGACAAACTGCTCACATACAGATTCAAACTGAATGAGTATGTGACGCGTGTTTGGGGGCTTGTGCATAGATACATCTGGCGTAGTGGCGAGCTCTGGCGTCATGAAAGTTGCACAACTTTTTCTGTAAATAATTTTTGTACTAAATAAAGCCAATATTCATTTGACATTGTACTTTCGACAGTTTTATAGTTCTATGGAGTAATGAATTTTTCATTAACTGCAGATAAGTAACATTTTTTAAAGACAAGCATTTCTGGGTTACGAATAACCAATATTTGAAAAACTTCTACTACCATCATTATAAACAAGTGCAATGACATAAAAAAATTTACGTGCAATGATGGAGGACTTACAGGAATTGAACCCACGACACCAGGGTGGGAATGGGACACCCATCATTTGTCAAATCAGTCATTAATGGCTGATTTAACAAATAAAATAAAAATTTCATTTTGCCTAAGTTTTAAAAAGTGTTGTCATTGAGATAATGACGTTTCTTTGGACAACTTATTGTATAATTTATATTAGAAATAAACAAAGTTATACAAAATATATGTTTTATAATTAAGTATGTATTTATTTAAGAACTTACTTACAAATCATATAATTTTTGAGGAAATTTGGTTTTGATTTATTAAATAAGAGAAAATAGGAAAAAAAAATTTTGGCGCGAGGAAACTAAGTACAGAACTACTAGTTATTTATAAAGAGTGTTAAAAGTCAAGCTTGGCTTGATTGTAACTATCAGCTCTACTTATCGGAAATGAGTATTCTGCAAAATACTAATTCACTCCAGTCAACCCTCGGGTCAGCAGTGTCATCAGCTATCGGAAGGTTGAAGAAACCAAAGCACACACCAAGTACCAAGATCGGTGAGAGTGCTTTTGGAGTATCAGGACCTAAAGCCTGGAGTGGACTGCCAAATGATTTAAGAATGATCACAGAATTCAGAGCTAAACTTAAAACTTACCTTTTTATAAAATCAGAAACCTTTCACCGTTGCAATCCACGACATTGTGATTAACTAAATGTGTAAAAAAACAACTAAGAATTTGTAAGCTTTTTAAGGTCATTTCATAAAAATTCTCCTGTCCTAAAGAGTCCTTAATTTTCCAGTCCTTATATAAATATCAACTCTACTTTTGCCACTAATTTTCTAATAATTGTAATATCAATATATTTAAAATCAATATTCACAGTTTTTACTATAGTGTCCTCTGCGCTATGAAAAGAATCTTGAGGGTGAAAAACAATAGTCCGTAATTTGGTAATAAAAATATCAGGTCTAGGAATGACATACGAAAGGCTTTATCTAGTTTTAAGTAGCTGTTTTTAATTCCCTCTGAAGCATTATACTAAAACCTACCATTTTATGTTATTGTGTGAATATTTGTAAACTACTTTTGTGTTTATTATAATATATTAGTGCTATTTTTTTTATAGCTATCAAAGCGACTCATCGGACAGTGCGGCTTGCTGTTCACAAACCGACCCATCAAAGAAACAGTAGCATGGTTCCAGACATTCACAGAAGCAGACTACGCCAGAGCGGGATTTAAGGCCACAGAGGATGTGCTTCTACCTGAAGGACCCCTGGCGGACTTTCCTCATTCCATAGAACCTCATCTGCGTCAACTGGGGATGCCAACCAGTCTACAGAGAGGAATCGTCACACTAGTTAAGCCATTTGACGTCTGCAAGAAAGGACAAACACTCACTCCGGAACAAGCCAGAATACTTAAACTGTTAGAAAAGAAAATGGCTGCTTTCGAGCTGACAGTCAAATGCTACTGGTCCAAGGACAAGGGTTTCCACAAGATGGAAGTCAAGGATGCGAAGGAGGTTGACGATAGTGTCAATCAGGATGAAGATGAAGAGATGGAAGAAGATGAAACATAAAATGAATAAACTCTTCAAATCTGGCAATCAGCATTTTTATTTCAATACACAGTTCACATAATAAGCGGAACATAACTCTAATCTTCCAGAGATTTTTATGTCACAAAAAGATTTTTTAAATTCAAGCATTTGAAAATACATATTTATTTATTGGTAACAAAGCTTTGTGCCGAGAAAATCTTCAAATGTGATAAATAAGCCTACAAAATAATTGATTGTTCAAACTTATCTAACTCTGCAAATAACTCTAGAAACTTTGCATTATGCTGCCGCACTCACTTCTTGCGGTTTAAACATCTTAATGATGTAATGGAAACAAAAAGACATCCAATTGCGAGTCAAACCAACACAATCGCTGTAATATTTGGAATATGTTACCACCATTTTTGGGATAATTCAGGTTCATCTTTTATCTATTGTCGAGTTGTCAGTTTCACCAAATAGCAAGAGAATAACTTGTGATAGAAATTATCAGAAAAGCCATCGACGAGTATTTTCAAATGCTGTTTGTTTTTTTAAAGTAGTTTTCAGTGAAGCCGCCAACAACACCCAAGATTTAAATTGATTTCCTGTTCCCTACAAATTATAAACTAATTTTATTAGCTTATACATCACATGGGTGAACATTTTATACAAAAATATTTAAAATAAAGCCATTTTTCCTAACGTAAATAATAAAATAAAATTACCTAACATTGTTTGTATACATACATAAAAGAGAAATAAGATTTTAGGTACTTTTTTATCACTATTTCTATGTATGCCCGCTCTCATGAAGCAATACATTTATTATAAACATAATATTAAAACTAGGTGGATGATATCGATACTCGTAATCTCTTAGTGATTTGATTTAAAACATGAAAGATTTATAATTACCTTCATGAAATAGACTTGACATTGACAAGTTACAACAAAATATTGAACTCTCTCGCGACTGAGTGTATTTGTATTTTTATGCAGCTGGATCGCATGTGATCGTCAAACTCTCTATAAACGAACCATCATGCTAAACTGCTTTGTTTGGTGAGGTGTTCTTCCAGATTCCAGACATAGTCTTCTAATATTACATATTTTTCAGTTGCGATGCAGTCAAACAATTTCACTATTTTCTCTCACGAGGTGAGCACGGCAAAATGGTTGGCTTTACATTATAAAGAGCAAAAATGATGTTCTCAGTTAGAATGCATTTTCAATGCAAATCATTTCAAAAGCAAAGAATATCATCCAATGCCAAACATGTCAATTTCATTGATAGTTTTTTTAGTAATTTAAAATTAAAGGTGGTATGTTCATTAAACGTTTTTAATACATATAAACTAAGTAATGTCAAAAAGTAGCTGCTTATAATATTACGCAGAACATTTAAAGTGCACAAAAATATTGAATTTTCTACCGTTATATAATTCTGCCTCCACAACTCAAATCTAAGAGATAATTTGGGCATGATTTGGCACAAACTATTAAGTATTTAGTTTTCAGTGTCTCCAGCCACCCTTCATTGTCCTCAGAAGATGTGATGCGAGTCTACAAATTTTGAATCTAATGATTTGATGAAATGTAAATATAACGATTTTAAACTCTAAACTTCTAGCAACTCAATTAGACATTTTCCGCAGCCTATAAAAATTGACTGAAGCGAATACATTTGGCTATTAAAATATTTAAACATAATACATTATGTATTTATTGTGGTAATAATATAATATGGATAGTAGCCAACGCAACACTCAATAAGATATTAAAACCGTAGCACGAAAAGCTTAGGTTAGTTTAAGTTGATTATTAACTAGGAGATCTTTATTTAAAATATTCAAATGTTTTAAATGCTTCTGTCTATATCCATACAAAAGAAAAAATACATATGTTTTTATAGTTTGCTGTCAAAATGGAAACTGTTAATTCAATAACAATAATAATAATCATCTTAAAACATAGTTTGTTTAATTCACACATAGGGTCCTAAGATAAACATCAAGGAATGGTCCTTTGGGGGTAACGCAATGATGGAAACATCACACAAAGGAGCCCTGTAAAAAATTCTAAATAAATAAATGAATAATCTTAGTCTTGGGCAGATACAAAATTACATCTAACACGGAAGGCTAGTCTCTAGTGCAACAATGGGCTAAATAAGCGGCCAAGGCTAGGTTGTGGGGGAGTTGAATCTGTCTAGCCGGAGGGCCCCTCAGGTATGGAGGCCAGCATGGTGGGCTGCGAGGGGGAGGTGGGGGTGGGGCAGCGCGGCCACGGGCTCCCTCCAGAACACAAACTGGGAGAAGTCCTCACACAGCTAAATAAGCGGCCAAGGCTAGGCTGTGGGGGAGTCGAATCTGTCTAGTCGGAAGGCCCCTCAGGTATGGAGGCCAACATGGAGTGCTGCGATGGGGAGGTGGGGGGTGGGGGCAGCGCGGCTACGGGCTCCCTCCAGAACACAAACTGGGAGAAGTCTTCACACAGCTCCCCGCGCACCGGTGGGAACAAGTGGTCCACAATGTAGCTCATGTTTGAATACCTGAAAGATGCAATTCTGTTAGTATTTTACCCTTTATTAGCGCATTCCTTCCAAAGTTGATAGTAAATTATATTATATTCAATTTTGTGTGCAGTTTTCAATACTTTATTAATTTGGGTCAAACGTCAAAGTACATACACGTACTCCAGTTATTAGTAGGTTGTGCATCAATTTTATTAAAACAGGGTCTGATTTTTAAATAACCATGATTGGAAATTGGATATTAGCATATATTATGGGTTTTTGAGTGTTGGCTAAAAGAAAAAATAAACAAATGGGATTACTGGGAGCTCATGGGAAACAGCATTTCAATCTATTTGTGTTGTTTATTTTTAAAGGTGACAGTTATGATGCAATTCAAAGTTTATCGAATCAAGACTGGCAGGGCCCATATTTTACGAATTGAAAATTTTTAATAATATGTAAATATTTTTACAATACCACACAAATCAAACCTTTAATGTACTAACTCAGAAATAACTGCAGAGGCAATGTGTTTTTCATAAGAATTAGAAATACACAATAGCAAGTAAACATTGAGAGAAGGTTAGAATCTGCCGTGCAATCAGGGGAATGTATTTTTAAAGTCAGGATTCATTATGAATGTCATGTTCGCTTCTTTATTTGTATTTTGTGTATATGAACTAAGCAAACTAAAATTTCAATCAGACTATTGCGTGGATTAAAAACCAACGGTAGAATATTAATGGTGACCTGTTAACAAAATGAAATCAAAAATTCAGTAAACAAAACACAATATTATAACATTTTATCTTCGGTTTCCGCATATAGCGATACTTTTGATAAACAGATACAAAAACAATCAACAAATGAATAATAATATATTAGTGGACACATCCACCACAGCACACCCGATATAATGAAGTAAGCAATAATGAATCCAACACAACTCGATTAGCAGTTATCAAGCACAGATGGGAGGCCAGAGTGATTGAGGCAGTGATGAGAGAGTGTTTCAATTAGGCTTACCGCAGTCAGTCAAATCTGGGCACCGGACATCTAAATCCATTCCTCATCTACTATCGATATCTCATCGATGTCTACAAAATATACTGTTGCACATAAAATATCACATTGTTGTCTTTGACTATAAAATACTCGTAAAAAAGTGTATAAAAATTACATATATAATAGATATATATAATTTTATTTGATTTATGTTAATGATTAGGTTTATTTATTATTAAATTGACATGAATCGATTGTATGCAATAGGATGTGCAAGAGAATGTTTAACCAGAGGGAATAACTCATTCACCATGTCACTGTGTCCAGTATAGCTGTAAAATAAAAATATCAAATAATAATATGTGTGCAGGCTACAATAATAAGCATAATAAGTTAAGCTAAATAGAAATAACGATCTTCTCACATAATCACCATTGGAGAGATGGAAATATTTCCTTCCAAATAATAAAATATATAAGAGAGTAAAAACAATCCAGAACAGACTTACAGAAATATATTGTATTATAAACACATGTAGAATATGTACATGCAGTGGGGAAAATATTTGATAAAATTAATACTTTTTTTTGTGATATACATATATATATTTCACTAGTAATAAGATAAAAGATACTATGATATGATTAATATTTATTATTTTTCAATGTTCTCCCATAATAAGCAATTGCTTGTGTGTATGGGATGAGGTATGTAACACATGTATGCAGTGGCGGCTCGAGCACATTTTCGGTGGTGGGGACCGTCATTTTTTATGTGTAGATACTGACATTTCATTGCCAGAAAATGGGAGTACGAGATCCAATATAAATATATACACGAATAGGTTTTTTACTGCAACAAAAACACTAGCACATAACCAAGATTTTTTAGAAAACCACTCTGGATTAAAATTTAACTTTTTACGAGTTTTAACAACATGAAACTCCATTACAATGTCTCTAGGTTGGTGAGCACCTAGGCGTTTCACTTCTACTTTTTCGTCAAATGTTAACGTACTGAATTTATTTTTCAGTAAAAAGTCGACTTCATTCATTTTTTTCGAATAATTTCTAACAAAAATTATTATTAGATAAGAAGATAAGTCACGCACCTAACCAGAAACACCAAATATTCATAAATATTACGTTTAATAAAAAATAACACAAGTTAATCGTAGATACTTCAGTTTAAAGCGCTTTTACCACGAGAACGGCGCTATAGAAATAAGAAATGATCCGATCAATCGATATCAATACTATTATTTTACTTAAACGTCACAAACGATTATAACACGACTAACGCATATTCTGACCCGTGCATAACTGACCTACTTCAATAATTAGAACTAAAACAAACCATCACAAGGGGATTTTCAAGTCTGTCCCCTGAGATTTCGTTAGAAGATTCAAATACGCATGCGCAAATTCATAACATTTCATACAAGAGTATTCTGTCCAAGTAGAATAATCACTTTAGTGGGAATAAATCCCTGGGGTTGTCCCCCAACTGCGCAGAACGTTCTGCGCATAACTGGACGCTAGCTAGTTCGGGCTCGTCGGTCCCGTTGGTATTTAGTATGCTGCAAGGAACGGAGGAGGCTAGTCGCACGATCGTCGGAAGAAACTTTTCAAATTTCGAGCTTAAAAATTACCCTAATGAATTTTTAGTTGAAATTTCTGCAACTGTTAATTACTTTCATGTAAAGAATGCATTCATTATTTTTTGCGAACTGAAAGAATTGTCATTTTTTTCTTGGTAGATTTCTGGAATATCTGTAGTGGGGACTGTCCCCACGGTCCCCTTGTGAAGAACCGCCACTGCATGTATGTATATACATGTGTTCATTACGCAAACAACTATTGTTTGTCAATTCAATTGTGAAAATGTAAAAGTAAGATAAAATAAATATGATTTTCAAAACATATTATTATGTGGTGTTTGAAAATCATTTGGACTACGGGAGGGGGGGAGGGGACAGTTGTGACTGAATGTTTGTGAAATTTTTAAAGGATTTTTTTTACATGAAAATTAATTAAATATTGATGAAAATGTTAAAAAAAAAACCAGTCAGTGAATATTTATTATTCTCTTCTCCAAAATAGAAAACTAAAAAATAATAATAAAAAGCATATTATTTTATTTATATTATTTTTGTAAGTGTGACACTACATAATTGAAAGTAGGTATACATTTTATAAAGCATTAGTAAAAAATCTAAATTCTTACTTTTGATAATCTTGCTATCTAGCACAAATATTAATAGAATAAACCACAAAGCCCATATTAAAAGTAAAACAGTGCATACACACACACACATAAATGAGTACAATATTGAAGTTAAGTTGTGTAAAAATCAAATTTAAAGTAGTGATGTGAAATCAGGTGCTTGGCACAATTTATTTTTTTATATTAAATTCAAATCTTTGCCAAAATAAACCATAATAAATCAGGGTTGTGCCACATTTTATCATCACAGGTAATTTATCATATGGGAATCAAAGTGATGAGAATAAACCAAGGACAAAGTGTTCATTTGGCTAAAAGCCAAGTTATCATCGGAAGAGTAACTCAAAAAAAGAAAATTTAAAAAAAATCTACTCATTTATGCAATGGAGCTATGTTCTTAAGGTTTCAATAAAATCCAAATCATTTGTTAGTATACAACGTTTGTTAGTAGACAACCTTTGTTAGCAAAAAGCGTGCATTAGCGATATCAACATAGTTAAGATTGTAAAGGAAAATTACAATTAGTGTATGTGAGAATGATGATTCATTGAATTGTTTCAAAACTTACGATGATTGGAATGTCTGTGTTAGCTCGTGCTTGAGTTCGCCTTTGTAATTAATAGTGAATATACGGACTATGGGGATTCCGACAGTCTCATAAGCACAAACATCCTGAAAACAAAACAGATAAAAAATTAGCAAGCTTAAATAAATTTACCATAATTTTCAAAACTTTTAAGCAATATGTTAACAGTGAGCAAAAAATATTAGTGAATGTGACTGTTACCAAAGAAATCCATATCTCTAATTAGTATAAAGAAAAATCAGTCAGTTTGTGCGCTTAGTTCCACAAAACTATGCAACTGATTTTGACAGGGTTTTCACTATCATTAAGAGAATTTCTTCCGAAAGGTTTATATATAAATACATAATACTTGCATATAATGATATTAAATATTATCATATAATGATATTACTCATCTAAGATATTCAGGAATTTAAAATTAAATTAAAAAATTACCTAAAACTACTATAAAAGTCCATATCTTACTCTTATTATTATTTCCTTCAAATCTTGAAACTGTATTATTGATAAATCTTGCCTATTTCTTACTTATCCCTTTGGTTTTGCAAATATATTATTTACTTACTTACATGATTCCATATAATTGAGCTAGGATTCACTCACCAAACACAAGAGCCTCGTCTCTTTATGGTGAGGAAAAGCTATTATTATTTACCTTACCTTGATAATATTTATAGAATTTAGAGAAAAATCAATGTTTTGTAATCAAGTCATAAAAAACATAATTTTCGGACGCTTACATTGCTAACGCTGCCTAACCTTATGAGATACATCAAAATAATATACTGCGGAATTGTATATCGTAAAAAGTCCCCAATAGCATACGTCTATCTCCTAAGGATAACCCCCAGCAACACCAGGTTTACGTCATGCTTATAAAGTTATTGTCCAAATACAACAATATGTATTAACCTTCTAAACACCAGTATACTTAAGGATATGTTTAAAAAATCATATCAACCAAATATTTCTCTGAATATAACTTCATAGTTATTTTAGGGAAAATTATATACTTTTTTCATTAATATATTAACACATTATTTGGTAAGACAGTACAATTTACAAAACATAATTTTTCCAAAAACAAGCAAGACGAAAATAGAAACAGGTGGCAAACGGCGAGAATTTTGCTTCGACAAATCAAGAGTTAGTAAAAATTATGATAGAAAAATCACTAATGTAAACTATACAGCAGTACCTAATCTGTATGTTTATCTCAACAATTTGAGCAAAACAACTAAAAATTTGATTAGCTTTTCCTTTTGAATTTCTAGGTCAAATCAATTACTTTTAGCTTACAACACTACTACCGTCATGAGCTGTGGAGCTTCAAAATATCCATTTAAGTTATTTACAAAAAAAAATTAGAGGCTATCATATTGTTTGTTCCTTACATTCTATCTAAATCTCAGGGGAAGCAAAATGTAAAGCTAGTCATGAAAGAATAAAAAATAAAAATTATACGAGTAAAGAAATATGAATCTATTGACTAACGTTCACTCTGTTTCCATAGCCAGCGTAGAACGGCTTGCTTCCTTCCGGGAAGAGCGCCATGATGTCAGAGAGACACTGGATCTTGAACTCCTCGGGCTTCTTCTCGATGACCTCCCGGTGGAAGGCCCTCAGCAGCGAGGTGGGGTTCAGTAGTAACGGACCGTCAGGCAGAGAGAGGTCACCCTGTTTGATGGAGCGCAAGTATTCACGGGTAACCTAAAAAAAACAATGAGTTAAATGAGATTAGACTCAAACATAAGAGGCTGAAGACTCTCAGCTTTAAAAGAGTTGTAGATACTTTCAGCATCACCCTAGGGAAAGACCACTGTTAGATATTTCTAGTTATATTTGGTGACCAGATCTGAATAGCCCCATGTTTTTCCTTCCCCACTATGTTCAGCCTCACAGCTTACCCCAATTGGGAATGCCACTGTCCTACTGGCAGTTTAGTCTCTTATACGGTTTTCATGTGTTCAGGATCCAGAATCCTGCCAGAGGACAAAAGTCTAAACTGCCGTGGAGTTCCATTTAAATGCACTGCATACCATTTTCCACGCTCATACCACATAGGGGGGGAGGGAGATTATTCAAAGCAGTTCTATTTAAATAAAAATAAATTGTCTAGCGTAATCGTAGATTTACTTTTGGAAGGCGTTAGGTACATGCCTAAAGCCTAGTAACAGCGGTTATTCATTTCCAAAGACATTCCAATTATCATTTCAAAGACAAACAATTTAAAGAGTGTGCATAAATTTAAAATCAAGTAATTTATAGAACAGCTGACCGACGACTGCAGAGAAATAATAATAAGTAAAAAGGTGTGTGATTTATATAAACATTTTGTAAACTGCAGAAATCTAATCAGAGAATTTCGCCAAAGTGTGTACATTGCATTTTTCATACTTTACAAAGTTTCACGGTACGAGTGTGGAACCCGGTTTATTTGATGTATAAGAGAATTTCGCCAAAGTGTGTACATTGCGTTTTTCATACTTTACAAAGATATATATTTTTAATACTTTATAGGGTCAGTTAAATACAATTATGGAAAATGTATGTATTTTTTATTAATTATTTAGATCAAAAGAAGTGTGTTTTATTATGTCCTATTTCTACATTCAATTAAACAAAGACTGATTTCGTATTTAATTTTAGATATGAGATTAATTTGGTAGTGTCTCAAATAGCTTGCATAACATATTTTTGGAAAATATACAGTTTTCACATAAATTTGAACCAACATTGAAAAAAATCAACATTTCTGGTAAAGAATCCATTACATAGTTCTATTCCGTGTACATATATTATTTTTAAACCCTTTTCAGGGGCTTTCACATAGGAATAGTTTATAAAATTATTTTAATAAACAGTTTTTTTACACATAACTGTAGTGGTCAGCAACCATGTTTTGAATTTATTAAAAAGGAAAAAAAAAAAAAATGATAAATTGAAGAATCACATTATTACCCTCCATTAGTATTCTGAACAACGAGGAGTACATAAAGTCTCAGAAATTCTGCACTGAAAAAAAATCCTGTCTTCTAGTAATCTGGTATTGGTGGAAACTTGTAAACGTATAAAAATGATAAAAACATGTACACATTTTGGTGAAAATACCCACATAAGTCCACAACGTTTTTCATTTGAGGAAAGGAAAATAATTATGTAGGTTTTTTCGGGTAACATCTATGTGACCTCTGTAGAGTAGGAATTTGACTTTAGTCAGAAGTTTAGTATTCAGTTACTGTTACAAGGAAAAATATACTGATAACAATTTTAAAAAATCGATACATAGTTGAGTATTATGTTACTTACAAAAAGTCGATACATAGTTGAGTATTATGTTACTTACAAAAATTCGATACATAGTTGAGTATTATGTTACTTACAAAAAGTCGATACATAGTTGAGTATTATGTTACTTACAAAAATTCGATACATAGTTGAGTATTATGTTACTTACAAAAAGTCGATACATAGTTGAGTATTATGTTACTTACAAAAAGTCGATACATAGTTGAGTATTATGTTACTTACAAAAAGTCGATACATAGTTGAGTATTATGTTACTTACAAAAAATCGATACATAGTTGAGTATTATGTTATTTACAAAAAGTCGATACATAGTTGAGTATTATGTTACTTACAAAAATTCGATACATAGTTGAGTATTATGTTACTTACAAAAAGTCGATACATAGTTGAGTATTATGTTACTTACAAAAAGTCGATACATAGTTGAGTATTATGTTACTTACAAAAAGTTGATACATAGTTGAGTATTATGTTACTTACAAAAAGTCGATACATAGTTGAGTATTATGTTACTTACAAAAATGGCCCTACAGCTGTTTAACCCCTTCAGTAATCATTTAAAAAATTAAAAATGGAAAAAAACATCCTTTTTTTTATCAATGAATTTTATTTACTCAAAATATATATCCTCATATGAAAGCCATTTCGGGCCCAAAATGGGACTGAATATTGATGTTGTGGTGCATAGTGTGAAAAAATAATTAAAATTTTTCTTTAGTATGAATTCCGAATTCTGGCACTATTATGTGCCGCCCGAGTATACTCGGGCGTGGTCCTTAAGAGGTTAAGGATCAATAAAATATATATTTTTTAATGCTTACCTTGGCTTGACCAATGGCACGGGCAGACAAATAGAGAATTTTGTATCCGTTGTTCTTGATTTTGGTGAACAGTTGTGCGACCCCACTCTGCGCCCAGTCCTTCCCAACCAGAGGGAATATGTGGCCGAGAACATCAGACCTGGGTACAAATAATTGGATTATTCACAAAAGTACAAAAAAAACGATTAAACTATTAAATTAGTAAAATAGAAACAGAATAATAATAAATATAAAACAAAAATAATGCCAGGGACTCATAAATCAGACTTACTTGGTAATGGTGCCGTCAATGTCAGAGATGACAATCTTGTCATCGTGCCGCCAGCGGAAGACGTGGCACTTGCACCGAGAGGTTCCCTGGTAAGCCGTGGTGACGCTGAACAGCATCTCGTTCATGCCCTCGCGCAGGTTTAGACTTGCCTAAAATTGCAAAGAAAATAATATATAATGTTATTTAGGGGAATTGTTTTTCAAAGAACTTATGATGGATAGATTGAATTAATATTGTGTAGTAATCAGACTCTTCACGATGATAAGCATTCAGGTTGTAGGCCCATTGTGTTATCTCCCATGTTATACCTTATTCTCTTGACATTAGCCTAGTCCCATTAATTAAATGCTCTTGGGTTGCCATTTGGTAGATATTTAGCAATGATTCCTGCTTCTGTAATGCGGCTCCCCTGGTATCAGAGCCATCTTCCAAAGCGTACAAATTAAATAATGTGTTTAATATGTAATATAATTTAATTTGTCTGTCTATTTAACAAATTTAATTTGTCAAATAGAAACAATTTTTCAATTTAAAACCGTTGTGTGATAAAAAAAATGTATTCACAAATTTATAAAAAAACCATTTTGATAAGGAATTTGTTGTATTTTAATATTCTTCTATTATCTTAAAAATACATGGTTAGTTTATCTTAGGGTAGGCACAGCTATACAGTCGTTAAGGACTGCATGCCACTGGCTGCTACACCTAAACCAAACTGATGATAATTTTGGATTAGGTGAGGTTAGGTTATATTGTAGGACTGTACAAAAAACAATTCACAAACTGGGAAATAATACACCGTAGTATGTATTTACATAGTTAAATCTTGAAGGTAAAAAAAACAGTAAAGTTACATTTGCAAGAAACTACATGACAGCGAATTAGTCAGATTTTTTATCAACTTACAATCTGGTCGGAGGAGAGTCGCAGGGTCTTCCTAAATCTATCGGAGTATTTGGAGTGGCCTTGGGTAGTGTTGGTGGAGGTGACGCCGCCCTCATCAGACTCCTCAGAGCTCTGGGAGCCGCTGTAGCCACCGCCCGCTCCCGAGCCCCCGCTGCCTACCAGCAGGGGGAAGGAGGTCTGGGTGCTCACCTCCTGGGGGCTTTCGCACTCGTCCGTTTTGGGATTGTCCAGATCTGAATTTTTTTAATTGGATTATTGTTAATTAATGCGACAAAAGTGGGGTAATTCTCTAAAGACAAGTACAGATATTATACTTCAATGAAAACCTAACCTAACTGAGAGACTATTGTATGAAGAATGAAAACCGAACCCATATAGCTACGTAAGCAACGTAAGACAAATACATAGTCTAAGTAAGTAATTCATGGGAGATTGTGAACATAACCTAATCAAAAGATTAAAAAAGTCAGTTTCAGCTTTTGAACAAATTGTGATCAGCAAAGGAGGACATCTACCATGTTGTTGAAACTGAAATGCATCTAGAATCAGTGTTTAACGGGGATCTTTAAAACGTCAAAAAAAACAAAATGGCGCTGAATGGCCATTTGATGACTTCGTCAAACGTGAATTTCTACAAAACAACTGGGCATAAGATTAATGAACAAATTGTTATGTTAGATTAATGATAACCCAAATTAACTAAGTAAGGAATGTAACACTAACAAAGAACGTTACATTGATTACGTGTAAGTAATCAATGTAAGATGAATGAGATAACTAGTAAGTAATGTAAGGCAAATGAAAATGAATAATCAACGGACTTACCATCACCTTTTTCTATGTCAAGATGTTCGATGGTGGTCAGTTTCTCCTGAATGTTGGTGGTAGAAGGTTCCTGCTCCAAGATGATCCGACTTCCGTCAATATCATCAATGCTAGGCTTAGACGCATCTCTGAAGAATAAACAACTCCATTAATTCTCTATCATGCTGAACAGCACTAATGCGTCACAGGTTAACGTTCTACAACACTCATCAAGAGGGAAAGACTCGGGAAGAAAAAGCACTAATAAAAGGTGAATAGATAGTAGGGAATATTGGCATGGCAGAACTTTATGAAACTTTGAGAAATATCTGCTAAAAGTTATTTACATAGAAGTATGTTTGTAGTGTTTTAAAGAAGGTATTTAGTAAAGGTTTAAACTCACGCAGGTGTCTGCTTGTCGGTGGACCTTCTCCAGTACCACCAGGAGTAGCCCTGCCTCTGCTGGGCCTTCTCTGGGCCTCCTTCAGCCCCCACCCCTCCGCCACCAACTTTCTCCCTAACTCCATCCACCGCTCCGGGCAGGTTCTGCACCACACTCTGGAAAAAGTAACACAGATTGTTATAATTAATCAAAGGTTAATTAATATTTATTAATGACAAGGCCTATAACCGGCAGTTAACAGGGACAGTTCAAATGTCATAAAATAAAAATGGCGCTCTTTGTCAACTTGATAATGACGTCAACTGTAACAGGGGTTAAAGCAACTAGATCTAAATTAAAAATATTTTAGGTACTGATTTGTATATACCAAAAGACTGTGGCAAATAAGGAAAAAGAGCAAATCTACTGTATATATATATAAAGAAGAGTGTCTGTCGTGGGTGGCCTGTTTTTTAATATTTTTACTATCTACAGTTTTATTCCGAGATCGGTGAAATTTTGCACACTAGACCTTCAAAACAGGAGGAAAGTCACTGTCTACATAAAAAGAAAATTACTGTCTATATCAGATTTCGAAAAAACTCTGTGTAAAACTCGGGCAATGCCGGGGAGTTTGGCTAGTACAGGAATAGATAAGAGCAAAATATAAATTGATAAAGTAATTCATATAAAGGATTTCAGGCAATGATAGAAACGAAAAAGAATATTTAACAGTTATAAGTCGTTTATTAGATTTTTAACATGCCTATGCATCCTGGGTTTAATTCTTCTGCAGGTTAAGTCCGCCATCATTACAAAAGTAAAATCATATATTAATGGTAGTAGAAGATTTTCAAATATTGTCAGGTTATTCTTAACCCAAGAATATGACTTTCTTAAAGAAAACAAAAAATGTACCTTGGGCAGTGGGCGATGGAAAACGATCAATGAAAGCAGCATGGGTGCGGCGGCCAGCCACGGCATGTACTGGTCTCCCAGGCGCACCACCAGGCGAGGGTTCTGCAGCAACGAGGGGTCGGAGCACAGGCTCTCGAACCTGATGGCCTCCTGCTCAAAGGCCTCGGACAGGGCGGCCGGAGACTGCTGCAGGCAGGCGGGGCCGCAGAGGGACAGGCCTACGTACCCCCTGGAATAAAATTATTAGAATTAATATTTATTTTAGGTAATTAAGCAATGCCAGTGGTTGAAAATGGAGTTCTGATCAACCCTGATGAATGGAACTGGTAAGTAAGAAAAAGGATAACAGTAGACTAAATGTATGTACTAAAAATAAGATCCCCGAGATGAATGTATTTAAAAATACATGTGCAGCAAGATTACAAATGTGGGGATCCAAAAATAATGTAATACCAATGTAAATTTAACTCTTGACAGGCCAAGATGCCAAACAAAAAGTCTGTAACCAAGTGGGTCTTCTGAAGACTTATGGGCTTTTAAACTATAGAAGTCTCAATTATTAATGGTAACTTATGTATTTGCGCAGGAATACGTAAAATACTAAAATGATATGTCAAATATTTATATATACAGAATATCGACAAAATACATTATTTGCGCATGGTCGGATGAAGAAATGGCAAAAGAAGATATTGCTCAAGTGAATCAAGTACTGGAGTCGGACCATGTCATTAAGTCATAATAGAAAAGTGCGTGTGTAAGACATGTATGAATGTGAAGGCATTACGAAGTGTGTGCCAAGCAGAGATGTGCTTTATTTCAAATAAATCCATTTCAAATGGAAATGCAAAATGCAAAATGGGTATTTTCCATTTTGCATTTTAAATGCTTTTCTAAAAACCATTTTGCATTTTGCATTTTAAATGCTTTTCTCAATGCATTTTCCATTTTAAATGCTTTTTTGCAACATTCTTCCTACTATCTCCACTCATCTTTTTTTCATATGCCCCAAATATCAGTTGGTCCTCAACCTCACTATGAGAGATAATTTACATTTGTCAAGTTGCTCCCTGATAGGAGCCCTGGCAATTGAGTGATACCATTACAAAAAATACTGAACATGGGGCCATGACGCTGTAATATTAAATGTTAGATAGCAGTTTCTATGTTTTTACGTTGGCAACATTAGTCCCGCGCAAATTTTTTTGTGGTTTCATATTATGTAGTCGTGTTGTTTTTGGATTTACCATCATGTTATATGTTTGTTCTACATTGATGTCCATTATTAAATAAAAAAAATATTTAAAAATTCTATAATTATTTTAATTGTTTGACCTGAGAAACCATTTTGAATTTTCATGGCATTTTGAAAATAGGTATTTTGCATTTTGCATTTGAAATGCTTTTCTAAAAACCATTTTGCATTTTGCATTTTCAAATGGAAAAGTTTTGACCCATTTCCATTTTGCATTTCAAATGGTTTTGGGTACCCATTTTGCACATCTCTGGTGCCAAGACACTCGTATGGCACTTCATCCTCTCTGCCTACCCTTTCAGGAAAATAGCATGATGGTTAGTTAGTTATTGATGGTAGTAAAATAACATAATATTATTCAGTCAACGTCATATCAATGTCATTGTCTAAATTTCAACCTTAACACTATTTTTCAAAACATAATGAGCATAAGTAGCATTCTTATTGACTGATTAACTCCTCATGCTAATTTGTTCAGTTTTGGAAACAAACAGCTAGTACCCTTAAAGTGAATTTGTTCACTTTTTGAACAATTCATATGGTCTCATAAAAATTGTTGTCTCCGTTACCGTCATAGTTAGAAATATGAACTAAACAGTGTTAAAAAGAGAAAACACCAAGCTTTATATTCAAATATAAAAGTTACCCATAGAAAAATGAAAATTTACACCTCTATCGAACCAAAGGTTACGACCGCATTTTCAGAAAAATGTATGAATTTTTTTGTTTTAATTATTTTTATATGACAACAAAAAAGTGAGGTGGCTATAATTTTTAGAATACATTTGTATATTAAAATATGTTTAGACAGAAAAACGTAAGGCGAACCATTCTTAAAACTTTTTTATGTTTGCATTAAATACATTAATATTTCAAAAATTATATGTTTATTTCTAATATTAAAATTTGAAAGTGTATTTCATCACCTTTCAAAAACAGTTTTTGGTTTTCGGATATGTTCAGAAATATCCCATTTATTTGGATTTAAGTCAAAATACGCACAAATTCTCTGACAGCTTTTTTAAGAAATATAATAGTCAATATGTCAGAGGCCTGAAGGATTAGTATTATCTTTTAAAACTAGCGCATAAATAGATGCGGAGATTATTTTTTCATAATTTGGTTTGGAAAAGATGTTGATGAATTTTCATGTATTCTTTATTGTTATTTAAATTGCAATAAATCATTTCAATGACGACTACCGTGTGGATGAGTCAAAGTTAAACCCATGTCACTTTGTTATCGTATACCCTTGAAAAGCTGAGAACGTAAAATAGTTACTTTTGCCATTAATGCAATTGTAGTTGTAATTAAAAAATATTTTATATTTAAATATTGAGGGATAAATAGATTTTTTAAACCAAAAATCTTTAACAATCCGACAACAACAAAAAAACAGTGACAAGTACATTTGTCGATATACACTTACTTGGAGAAAATTTTGATATCATCCTCGTCTGAGTTACACATGGGTCCCTCCACAGATGAAGGAGATTGGGGAAGAGACGGTCCATTTCCTGATTCGTAGTCTTCCTCTGTTGCCATGGCAGCGTTGACATCCACAGTTAGGGATTCTGTCACTGAAACAAGACAAATTAATAAGGGCAATTGCATTAAAGTAGCCGATGAAGGCTCTGATAAACAAACAATTTTTTAAGACAAAGTATTTCCATCAAGATTTCCGAATTTATCAATGTTATCATGTATCGCCTATTCTTGTCCCTATTTTGTCAGTGAGTTCCCTACCCTGACTATTATTGCTCTGTTTTGATGGTGAATTTGCTCGTCTACCGATATTACAACAATATTGCCGTACCAAATCTATTTCCTTCTCACTCTGTTACATACATGTTAGTCTTTGTTCGCCACCTACCCAATATTAAAATTTTCATAATTTTATTAATATTAATAAATAATTTATCAATTTTTTTTCCAAGTTTATACAAATTTGGTGGAGTTATTGCAGGGGACCGTTTTATTATGTTGTGAATTTGTCATAAACATTTGCAATTATATTATACATCAGCAATCTGGACGGGACCCGCCAATATTGAGTGCCAGCACCTTGTCCGTCAAGTCAATTTTTCTGCAATAGGCAATAATAGGAAATATTTTAACTTGCTCGTTTACCAGCGCCTTAATACATTAATATTATTGATATGAGGTTGGTCTACACAGAACACAGGCAAAATGGACGGAGGCTGTTGAAGAAGCACACGACAGAGATGCTTGGATATACTTTCTCGAATTATTGTGTCGAAACAATGGGTCCCCGGCCTCTATAGGACAAGGGTAAGGTGTTCTATATGTCATTTGGACTCACCATTAGCAGAGGAGTTGTTCCCCTGGCTGGGAGGGAAGTACAGGGCAGCGACCTCGGGGTCTATGGCCCCCGTGGCCAGCTCCGCCAGGTACATGCCCTCGGTCTCGGGGGCGGCGGGGTGGGCACCCCGCGATGGCTTCATGAAGTTGAACATGCCGCTCAGCATGGAGGAGCTGGTGCCCGGGGCTCCAGCGGCGGTGGGGATCTCCATCTGACCTGGACATTAGAATTGCAGATTTGATGAAGTTTATTTATATTATTGTTGGTTAGATTACTGATGTACTATGTTTTATATACTTTGTTTTATTTTTGTTCGGCTTTTAAGCTATGCTCGCTTGTTTAAATAATTATTGAAGTATAAGGAGGGTAATTCTCTTTTACTAATTGAATTGAATATTTTGAGAACAAACAGCAAGTTTAAAAGCAAAATAAAATAGGGTCTTAATTATTTTGAGTAAGTAAGCCGCAGTTATTTTTGTGAAAACATCAATGGTGTATAATATGGGTGTGGTAGTAATATTGAAATTACTATGCAACTTAAATTTATTGAATACAGGGAGAAGTAGTACAACATATGGCATCGAAATTATTTGAATACCTCTTGCAAGTGTCAAATCTAGTCATTCTCTTTGGAATTTTGTAATTCTATTTGTACTTTACCCTTATATTATTTACCAACGTTTTAAGAAAATCAGTAAGTTTCAAACTTTTTCAAATTTACACTCGAATATTTTCAAATTTTGAGATACACAATTGAAACGCAGGATGAGTCATGACTTACATACTTCTCTTCAAAGCAATTGGTTCACTCGGATCGGATAATTTTAGATCCCGTTTATAGATAAGTGTGGAAAATCGTGGATTCACTTTGCGCATGTGCAATTTGCGATGTACGACTGCCACGAATGTCAAAGCAAAGGGACGAACTTTCATCTTTCCTCTTTAAAACGAAACTAAGATGGCGGCGCTGCCTATTTTTAGCTGAATTATTCAAGTTCGAAATGACACCAACAAAAACTGTCAAACTCTTGGGCTCGATTACTCACACCTGGCATTGATTTTAAAGGCCTTTTTAAGTCAAAATCTCTATAATCATAAAAAAAAATTAAGATTATTGTAATGGCATTTTAGCTATAATTGAACTGCACTGCAGGCTATAATAATGGCATTGTCATAAAACAGTGTTATTTTCAGATAACCTACTTTATGTAGGGCACAACTAGAAAACTCCAAGGTTTTATTTTACAACTACATTGAATAGTTCAAACACAACAACATTTTATTAAAACATATTTAGTTAATAATATTTTATCTCTTTGATGTTATTAATATTAACATATTACATTATTCAAGTTTACCTGTTCTGGGGCTAATGTCTGGAGTTAAGAGAGTAAATAGAGTTAATACCTTTATCCTGCATATTGAGCTCCTCCTGGGCACAGGTGTCCAGGGGCTGGCTGTTGATGGGGGGCGGGGAGGGAAGCTCCCCCCAGCGCCAGTTCTGGCTCGGGGGGCCACCCTGCTCGGCCCCCGGGCACACGGCCCCGGAGCCTCGGGCCATCTCCAACTCCGAGTCGGACTGCACCGGCGTGCCGTCGCTCCTGGAAAAATAAATCAGATATAAATAAAAGATGGAAATAAGATTTACCGTCATTCTTTTAAAACATACGCGAATTATATGGAGGCACAAGTTATTTGCACATATTACTTGGTTATCAGCGGGTGGGTTAAAGCAATAGACAGTGACAAATTAATGAAAAAAAAAACTGTTTTTACTCTTGCTGAACTCTTAACAGATAATTAACCAATAGTCGAGTCATCTGAGAAAAAAAATCAGCCTTCTAAAGAAAATAAGAGATGTTTTTCCTACCTGGCGGTATCGCGTGCCACGTCTGTGTCACTGTAGAAATGCACATCGGGAATCATCTTTGCCATGGAGAAAACGGGACTAGGGGAGAGGTCTCCCGTTTCTTTCTGCTCGACACTTAGCCTATCAATGGCCTTTTCAGTCTCAACGGGTTCAGAAACAATAGTTTCGGATTGACTAGAATAACCATTCGAACTGGAGGATGACTTCCTCTGGGCATTCTTCTTCTTAGAACCGGATTTCTTTGTCTTCTTCTTCTTTTTGTTGTTTCCGTTCTGTGTTTTTGGCAGTTCTTCTGGTTGGTTAAGGGTAGTGGACTCCTCTACGCTTTTCACTTCGGTCGTGGGAGGAAGAGTGGGATCTTCGATGGTCATCGATATTGGTCTAAAATCATTGTTTATACTAATTTTCCTAACAACTTCTTTGGCATGGCTGTCTTTGTCATTTACTTCTTCCGCTCGGAACATTTTGGCTGCTCCCATATTGGTAGCGGAGACTGGTTCAATCTTGCAGGCAAAGTCTGGTCGAAGATCATCGTCCATTTCCATGGCGAACAGAGGCTCTTGTTCTTGGTTGGTTCGACTTTGGTCAAAATCGAACATTGTGTCTTTGATCAATTGGTACTCTCGTTTTTGTGCTGAGAAATCTGTCTTTTGGGCTCCATGATCTTGGCCGTCAGTATACCTAGAAAGGAGTGATGTTTAGAACATAAATTAAAAAATGTTAGGTTACAACAAGTATGGCAGACTAAACATTAAAATTCATCAATGAGAATATAATGCATCATAAGCAAAATATCTTTTGAGCATCTCCAATATTTTTAAGTTTCCTGGTTTTAAAATGTTGCGGAAGGTGACTTTTTGACTTGACTGGAGGGCTAAGATTGACGAAACTAATATAAAGGGCAAAGAACAAGGATGGAAGATAGCTGACCACTAAAGGCGGCAGGACAGAGCACGTTGCGGGGCTTATACATATTGCTGAATCTGAAGGCATAAGGAACCGGAAGAAAAGAGCATATTCATATCAAAGGAACTGTACAACAAAGTATTAGAATATCTCGGAGTAAGTTAGTATCACTGACTAACCCAGTTCTACCCTATCAGATTTGTCGGCAAGTGGCAGGTGGCGTTGATCGCGCAAGTGGTAACGAAGAACATAACCCACCTCCTGTGCGAGTAATCCGACACCTGATTTTGGTACTTGTCCAGCGGGTAGTCGGCAGAGTTACGGCGCGGCAAGGGGGCGGCTTGCGGGGGGGGGTACAGGAAGCCGCTGTCGGGGATGGGCGAGGTGGCCAGGTGCGCGGATGCCTCCACCTCGTCCTCAGGCACTTCCTCTACGAAGAATGCTTCGCCCGACTCCCCCAGCTTCATGTGGATGTTGAGCGGCTCACCGTTGAGTTCCAGATCAACCTAGGAATAAAAAAATTTGTGATTATTGATTTGCAGACGTTGAGTACTTAGGTTGGGTTTATAGCTATAACATAATATTAAAGCTTCTCTCGCCTTAACCCTCAAGGCATCTGAAAACGATGGTGAGAATATGCACTTCAGGATGAAATTTGTGATTTATTTATACTACATAATAATAAAAGCTTAACTAGTGAAGAGTCAAATCTCATAGTAGGAATTAAGTCTCCTTTTCAGTAAAAGTTACATGCTTAGTGAAAAGATTCGTCTATACCTACAATGCTTAATGTACCACTGCTTATTTCCTAAATAAATAATCTTAAGCGCAGAATTCACAAACTGATCTGCTCGGCAGACAGATCCACCCGTGTATTCATGCAACAGACAGATCGGCTAGGTCCGTCGGTCTGCTGTCCGTCACGAGCCGATCCGTGTAAAAGTTAACACAAATCGTTTTGCCGAGCATGACGTCATTTGCAGTCGATGAGCATGAGACCTAATTCTGCGATGGTATATGTCCAAATTTTTTTTCCCCTAGATTTCTGAATGAGTTTGTATGAGGTATGTAGTGAAATAACCCTGAATATTCTTATATCCAGAAGGCAGGGGGTGATTTAGTATTAGATTTTGTGCTCTTTCCCTTGTCTGCATGTATGCCGAAAAAATTTGTTTGTGAATTCTGCGCTTTCGAGCTTTTTTAAAACTGCAAGGTGGGAATAGACACCAAACATTTCATTTCACGACTATTACTCAAGTACATTATGATTTATTTCAATCTAATTCGTTGGTAGAATAGGGTCTATAAATTCTAGCGTGTTATTTGTACGACATAAAGGGAACTTCTGTTTGCATCAGAAGTATTTTTCTAAGCAAGTAAAGCCACGAAAACGAAATATGTAGACAACGGTCGCCATAAGAAGCCATCTAAACCCCTCAATATGAACAGGGAGAACTTCGACATCAAAATGTCTCGACACCGTTTATTTACTCTCGTTTGAAATCGCCTTTATCTTTCGTCAGAATATAATATTATTATGATGGACACCGAGGTCACAGTCACCAAGTCTGACAAAAAGTTCAAACACCCCAACACAGGACCCCAACCTAAAAGTAAAATTAAAGTTCTGATAGCAAGATGGCTAAACTAATTGAATTCGATGTTTACATTAATTAAGAGATAAAATAATATTATACATTTGACATAATGTACAAAATCCAGGGACAACCACAACAGCGTACGGCACAAATCCTTAATGTTAATTTTATTATGTTTTAAAATGTTGCTGTGAACTTTGTTTTGTCCCTCACTGTAATATTAACGTCCACCATAAATATCAATTTCAAATAATATCATTGTACCTTGCGCAAGGTTGGGTTCACTTTCGGGATCTGTGAAAGTCCTATTCAAGTTCTGATATTATATTATTAGAGACTAGTTGCTTGACAAAACTGAAATAAAAATAGAACTTGAAAAAATCCTTCACAGAACTTGAAAATCAACATTGAAATTTGATGAATTGTTCAAATTCTCCGAAACAACCCATCCTAAGACTTCAATTTGGGATTTTAACTGACATTCCTTGTTTTTCCCCTGTGGTCTTCAATTGTACCACCATGAAATTAATATTCGCGATATTAAGAGATTATATAATAAAAAATTGACAGTAGAAAAAAGGTTAGCTGTAGTGGAAATTCAACAAAACAAATCGCTGTGTAGTATTTGGATGGTTTATTAAATTTATCAAATTGATAAAAAATATTAATCGATATAAATAGCATTATTTGAAACTGTAGTGGGTACAAAGGAGCTGATAAAATAGCAGACATGTTAGGTAATGAAAATAATACTGTGAAAATTCTTGCTAATTCCGTGGATGACTATCTAATGATAGGAACGTTCAGATTTGCCTTGCTGAAAAATCAAAGTTCACATTGCTCGAAACGACTCTGTACACTGAGAAGATATCAAACAAAATAGTACCTAATGCGCAAAGTGTTGCTTGAAAAGTAATTTTCATAAAAATGTAGCGGGACCATAAAAGTTACCCAGCGTCATCCAATGAAAAATACATTAAAAATACATTAAGAAATACAAAATAACAGTCTGGGAAAGAATGCTTTACCGATTTACCTTGGTATTTTAAATACCTGATAGTAAAACTGGGTGAGTAAACAATATATTATTTAAATGTAAATAACGAACAACAAATATAAGGCATGATTACTTTTATTGGCCGTACAAATTTAATAAAAGCATAAAACTGGGATCATTAAAAACACTACAAAACAGACAATAGTGACAGGCCAGTGATATGTGGGCTTCTGTGTTCTATCAACACCTTCTTTCCCCTATGAATGCCTAAAATTGGCAGCCAAGATGGTAGCTGATCATGAGAAAAACAATTTCTTACATGGTGAGTATTTATTTATTTTATTGAAGGAGAAGATAATACTAATAAATCTAAACAAAACATGAAAAGATAAATAAAAAGGTAACGGTATCAACTGGGAATCGAGCACAGGATCTATCTTACCGGGACAACGCCTCTAACCACTCGGCCAATAACAATTAAATATTTTACATCACAACAATATTATCTTCAAATAATTTTTCCCATATTTTTAGCTGCTTGCTAACATTTTGAATGATTGCAAAGTTGTAAAGAATTTATTAGTAACCTAGATAGTGTCCCGGATAAATACATATTCATATATATTAAATTTTTCTAAAAGACTAAATGAGTATTTAATTTTTATTGGATTAACCACTTCTTAATAACTTTTGAAGGTTATACACAGTAATGTAATATCGTTGCATTAATTCGTAGAATGCGTAACTCCCAAATGTAAAATTTTACAGGAGGCACAAAAAACCTCGTAGTGAAAAAAAATGAAAGACGGCTTATTCTTTTTATTTATGTTTCGAACATATAATATATTTGGAAATTTATTTTCAATCATTAAACTTTTGTAAGTTAAGGCTTTCTATTTCAAATCGGAGTTAGGAAGTTTACGTAAAAACCGAGAATGGAGATACGCATTTTACAAAAGATACATACTTTTCTGCGAACAGTTTTATGAACAACCTAGCGGAAAATTTGGGAGATAGGAATTTTACATTTACAAAATAAAACACAACAATGTATGTGTATGTCGAGGCAGTCTATTTAGATGCATTTTAATGATTTTAATGATGCGGAAGGTTATCGTTAAAGGAGTGGTAATCCTTTTCTAATGTCTGTTTTAAGTCTTGTAAATGCTGGTACTTTTCCTTCCTTAAGGGATTAAATCTGACTCTCAAGTGAAATCTTCAAACTCTGGAGATCATTACAGATTCGGCGACGGTTTTGTGCTGGGTGAGATCTACATTGACCGGGAGTAGTCGTGTCAGAGATGATCGTTAAGTGACGCTTGGAGTTGATGAAGGAGATTGTAGAAGAATTTGATCTGACATTGTCGATCACCCTTGTTGTCCTGTAGAAATAAAACTGATGTACTTACTAGGGTTTGCAAGACCCGGGCAAAGAGTAGCCATGACAGGAAACGTTGTGAAAGAGACTCCTCAGAGTGTGAAGATAGGTGGGAGAGACTTGAAAGTGGAACTGGTGAGCAAACATGTGCTTTAAGCGTAGAAACTCTTCATGCTCAGCATCACTTTGGAGTAAAGTGAACGCTTCATCTTGCCCGGCTGGTCGATCCCGAGGCGAGAAGAAAGGACGTCGATAGATGCGTGCGTTCCTGCGTACAATGCAGGACAATTGACCCTCCACCATCATCCCATGAAGCGGGTAATCTTAATGTTGTGACAACCTGGAGTCGCTTGGCAGTTGATGTTACTCATTTCGGTAGGAAATGTTTACTCACATTTATCGATTGCGGTCCAAGTAGATTTGCCGTGTGGCGGGAAATCGAGTCAGATAATGCAGCTTCGATTATCAGACATTTGGAAGAAGTATTTCGGGAAAGAGGCCCGCCCAAAGTAGTTCTCATGGACAATGGTACTGCATTTTGTTCCTACAGTGTTACAGACAGAGATGTGCAAAATGGGTACCCAAAACCATTTGAAATGCAAAATGGAAATGGGTCAAAACTTTTCCATTTGAAAATGCAAAATGCAAAATGGTTTTTAGAAAAGCATTTCAAATGCAAAATGCAAAATACCTATTTTCAAAATGCATTGAAAATGCAAAATGGTTTCTCAGGTCAAACAATTAAAATAATTATAGAATTTTCAAACAATTTTGTCATTTAATAATGGAAATCAATGTAAAACAAACATATTACATGATGGTAAATCCAAAAACACCACGACTACAGATTATGAAACAACAAAAAATTTGCCCGGGACTAATGTTGCCAACGTAAAAACATAGAAACTGCTATCTAACATTTAATATTACAGCGTCATGGCCCCATGTTCAGTATTTGAATCAGTATTTTTTGTAATGGTATCACTCAATTGCCAGGGAGCAACTTGACAAATGTAAATTATCTCTCATAGCGAGGTTGAGGAACGACTGATATTTGGGGCTTATGAAAAAAAGATGAGTGGAGATAGTAGGAAGAATGTTGCAAAAAAGCATTTAAAATGGAAGATGCACTGGGAAAAGCATTTAAAATGCAAAATGCAAAATGGTTTTTAGAAAAGCATTTAAAATGCAAAATGGAAAATACCCATTTTGCATTTTGCATTTCCATTTGAAATGGATTTATTTGAAATAAAGCACATCTCTGGTTACAGATAAGTGTAAGAGATGGAATGTTCGTCAAAGATTTTGCGCGGCATACCGACCAGCTGGAAACGGTAAAGTTGAACGACATCATCAAACAATAAAGAGAACTGCAGCCAGAAGTGGAAGCGATCCCCTGCAGGCAGTGTTTCGGTACAATCTTTGGCTGCAAAAAGTGAGGATGATCGAGGTATTGCGCTGTCTAGTATAGTTCACACTTCACACTCGTGGAGACACCCTTCGGCGCAAGTGAATATAGAAGAGGAAGTATTGACTGAGCTCTAAGTGGGCGATCTTCTTGCGGTTAAACCAGTAGATGGGAGATGCACATCGTGCATGGAAGGGTGACAGGACTTACTTCAGTCAACAACATCGAAGTAGATGGCATACCAAGACATGTGCTTGACCCGCGGAAGATGCCTGACAGAGAACGGACTGTGTCTGAGGAGAGACGAGATGGAATTGCCGCACGTTCCACCGTAAATATTTTGGGTATGTTTGAAGAGGACAGTGAAGAACCGGATCCGGATATGCATCAGGAGGAGATCCACTTGCAAAGAGATGGTGACCTTGAAGAAGAGATAATCACAGAACAAGGACCTATTAGGTATTTACGAAACCGCAGAGGCACATAAAACAAGAGAGCTACGGCAGAGCGTCACACGGTGCAGAAGACGTCAGTTTAGACTACGGATACAAAACACTATTTGTGACTTCATAATTAAAATTAAGGTTATAAAATGTTCAAAATTGATTAATCAACTTATCTCAGTTAATTTCACGGTAAAACTATTACACCGTAAATAAATTTCCTCAGTCAAAAACACAACAAGCGTGCACGGCTCACCGGCCAATACTGAATTAAGGAGTTACGAAGTATTCGCGAGTAAAAATGGCACCATAATTTTACGCAGTTTTCTAATTTGTGTTTATCTAAAAGGTTAATTTTTTTTTAAATTTTCGAGTTTTACTAGTCGATGCGTGTCTAATTTTAACACCAGATGGCATTAAAAACGTATTTTCGAAAAATTTGGAGTTACGCAGTCTACGAATTAATGCGACGATATATCATTGAAGATTCCCAGTTGAGATCGTTTTTTTTCTTCTATGTCTTGTTCTGTTTCATTTTTCGTATAGATTTATGAGCAATATCTTCTTCTTCAATTATGTATTACATTTAGTGGGTATAACTTTCAACGGGTTTTTTCTCTCTGGTCCTTATTAAATAATAGTTTATTATGTTTTTTTTACAAATTTTCGCCAAAAAAATATTTCGCGATAGAGCACTTAGCCAGACATTGTTGGCATTCTGGCTCATCGCATATGGTTGTTAACCTTGAATTTATTTCACTTGAATTCACAAACACCGATGAAACTTCCTCCCATTTTTTTCTGGTTTTCATTTTATTATTTTTTTACAGGATTTCGTTTTGGCAAATGATTATCATCAATGTTCTCTAATAAGTACATTTAGAAAAAAATTACAGCTACAAAATATTTAAAAGAGCGGGGCGAGGGCTGGGAGATTATTGCTTTCCGCCGGAAAAAAATCCCCACCGTGGAAAAAAGAAATAAAGAAAAAGCTTTTTTTGTTATTTTTGTTATGTGTTACACATCTGCCCTGATGATGGACACTGCAATGCTGTCCGAAACGTTGGCTAAAGAAGGAGTTAGCGCAACACGGCATAATACCCCAAAAACAAATAACAAAAATACTTTTGGCCGTGAAAATCTTAAATCATATTTAAAGAAAAAGCTGTTCCTGAATATTCATTTAGACTTTAAAAAAAGTCCATAGGTATCCCATATAAAAATCGGATATGTTTATACCTTCAAAAGTTATTCCAACATAAATATGTTTATTTATTTACTCGTGTTCTCAACCCTAATACATAATACTATTATACAGGGTGTATCGGCACGTACCCGACAAACTTTTACCAGCTATTCCTTAGCACATTTGGAGTAAAAAATGTTATGGGCACTTTGCTGTCCGGTAACATTTTTTTTAATAAAAAATTTACTATTCTTATTTTCATCACATGTCACCAATGTTTTATCCTTTGTCAAAGTTTGAAAACCCATCTGGCAATATTTTGTTCGAGTTTCGTTGAGTAATGTACGTACGTACCTACGTTGGCGCGCTTTTACAATCACAACGAAATGGCACGGCATCATTCGTCTCATTTTTAGCTATTATTATTTTGTGTGTACGAAAGAGCGAGGACACTTTTTGACACACTTGCTAATAACAGCTGTTGAACACGAGAAACAATGCAAATAACAGTGACGGAGTGTGGATTTTTTATTGATTTTTTGTTTTTAATGGAAAAAAAATGTTACCGGACAGCAAAGCGCCGATAACATTTTTTACTCCAAATGTGCTGAGAAATAGCTGGTTAAAGTTTGTCTGGTACTTGCCGATACACCCTATATGTATAGTAGACAAATATTAGTATTACGAAAAAATTATAAACCAAAATGCATGAATTCGTAAAAAATGTCAATGCATTTACGAATACCTCTTAAGATTTTTGGCTGTTTTATATCTTCTCTCTCTCTCTTTTGCTGTTCCGGGATTTGGTGTTAAACAATTCAGGGACAATCCAAATTTGGAATCATACAATGGCCAGCGATAATATATTTGGTAAACATCTATAGGTTAACGACAACATGCAAGCATACGCCAGCTGCACGTGGTAATAAGTTGTGTCAATGCTCGTACGTAAGTCGAATTCGCGCCATATGTGTCAGATTTATTTAGACGTATGAGATTTTTCGCTGTTGATTGTTGACCAATAGTTGCACATGGTTTGGCTTGAAAAAAAAACTGCGCCCTGTGCGAACAGAGCTTTAGTGATTGGCGTATTCGATTTTTTTACGATCGAGCATGTTGATAAACGAAATATGTTGATAATCTAAAAAGAAATGTAGATAATAAAAACTATGTAGATATTAATCGGCGATTGGTTAAGAAACGTCTTTTGGATATAAAAAAAACGACGAATACGACTTTGATGTCGAAAAACAGACATCGAAATCGTCACACTGTCACAACACCTTACAATAATTATTAAAATGGTTCGATTATTCCTACTACATACATTGTTTATAATTGTACTAATTTACTCTGTTCCATTATTTCAAACAAATATCTGAATTATGCCTATCACTGCTTGTTTAATTAAAAAGCTATATACAGGACAATTCGCAGTGCACACAATTATGAATGGTATAATAACAATTCAATATTAATTGTACATAATCCAAGGCAATGTTTCCTATTGGTCACTAGTATGTAATGTTGTGAAAGAGTACCGTACGTACGCTTATTCTCGATTCGATTATTTCGGTACAGATCTCTCGATTATGTCCATCACTACTTGTTTCGTTAACAGCTGAACTGTAGTGCAGGCATTATGATATAATAACAACTATTCAAGATTAATAGTTACTTATTATTGTACCCAATCGAAGTCTGCGTTTTCTATTGGTTACGAGGATTGGGTAACAGTTGTTACTGTTCAGATTGCGATCGGCGACCAGCTTTTTGTTGATAGCAGCGAGTTTCAATAGAACCTGCTCGAGACTGGAGCAATGGTGAAAGAACTATGAACGGATTTATGGGCAAAATCCGTCGTATATTCCTGCGACGGACGACGGATCGGATCGCCGAGCGTGACCGCAGCCAGCGCTTGTGTTTACATCTTTTACGCTAGATCAAATCAAAATTACAATTTAATTTAATATTAATTTAAATGAGGTTCCCAAGAAATTCCCCCAGAATTTATATCCTAGGGGTGGGGGGGGGGTTTAGAGAATTTCAAAGATTCCAGTAATTTCCCAAGAATATTATGAAAATTCCCAGACTGGCTTGAGAATATTGACTACAAAATTAAACTTGGAAAGTATCCCATGACTTTGTAACTTTTCCTGAAAGTTTTTTCCCTAGATGTAGGGAAATTTTCCTAGATATACCAACACTGTATGAGATGTTTGCCGCTCGAACGTTCGAATGTGCGCGTGTTGCCGGACAGATCAGAGTGTGTGAATTCTTCCTTTAAATTTCGACCGCTTTAGACCGGTCACTCTGTTGTGTTAGGAAAACTGGTGGCATCCCGGAGGCAACAGGACTATGGCATCCTTAGTTTTGGGAGTGAAGTCAAAGGAAATGGAGAGGGAAAGGAGACGGGGAAGAGGAAAGTATCAGATCTGGTCACGAAAACGATTGAAGCCATTTGGAGCAACGTTTCAATTCTGAAGTTTGGACTTTTACTAGGTTAATAGGTAATGATAATAATACATAATAGTTTTCAGACATTTATGACAAATTCTTAATACACATTACTTACTGATTCCGTTTAATTTATTTCAGCGATCTCAGCTGGAATGACAATATTATGCTATTATTGGTATTCCAGCTGTAGAGAGCTAGAGAGGGTGTGAAGTAATTTTGATTTGAAAATAGTGCAAAATAATTAATAAAATAATCAATATTGCACACAAACTACAGTGTATCTGTGTTTAATTTTTATTCAAATAATGTATATAAACTCACAAACAAATAACAATAAAAGAAAATTAGTAATATAAAACCGCAATTTGGAATACAAACTGGTAAATTGGTTATAATAATTATTATTCTCTTCGTTAAATAATTCAAGAAAGCTGTTTACTGTGAGCATTGATTTAGAGTACTTATCTTTGGGATGAGAATAACTTTCACTCTGCGAACTCCGCCATAATTTATTTAATTATTTTACGGTAAGTTTACTTCGTCGGCGCGGCTCAGTAGGTACTTGGTGTGGCGAAGTCAAGTAATTTACTTGGTTAGGTACCTACGCGTGGCGAATATGAGGCAAACGTAGATTCGAGTGCGAGCTCCGAACAATGAGAAATTGAGGACAGCGTAAAAAGGACACGAAAGAGGCGAAGGAAGGATGACATTTATTTGAACATGGCGGAAATGTTATCTTTTATGAGTGGGAAGAAAAACCTATCTGTTATTATTTGATACAATAAAAATGGGCATGGTTTATGAGTGTCGTATGAAAGGAAAATGCATACTCTAAGCTAAGGTATAACTAATTAACCACTTTCATGCCGTTTTCTGGAGGAGTAGGTACTCAGGGAGGATTTGTGCATCGTTTCGTATATAGTTTTGTAAAGAGCTCTTGGGGGGATTATTCACAAAAACGACGCTATAAAAATTATCCAAATTCAGTACTCTTTCGGAAATCGAGGTTAAAACTTATTCTTATTACACTGTCAATGGCAGAAATAACCCATTATTTATTTACTCACGCCATTGTATACGTGTATTTTACACGTATAAAATGCTTAAGGTAAGCTGATCAGGAGATCAATAATGAGTGCATATTACATAGCATAATAAGCAGATACAATATTAGTTATCGTTGAGAGCTGTTGTACATTCAAGTAATAGTTCTTCAATATATAATAATAAGAGTACGAGATACGTATTTGGCACTATGAATGTAGTAGCGGAACAATATTTAATAACATCGTTGATGTTAGTAAAATAAATATGAAATGTTTTTTGTTGAGCATGTTAGTATTTAGCAAACCTTTATAATGCAAGATTGGGTACTATACACAACATAGCTTAACATTAGTTTAAAAACAAACAAGAACGCTTTGTTGTAAGTAGATTTATAATCAACAAACGTTTATTACGCCCGATTGGGTGTTTTAAGGAACATAGAAAAAATTATATAAAGATAAAGTATGCGTGTAAGAAAAAAAATATTTTGTGGAACAGTTACAAATATTCTAACTTATCGTTTTTTAGTTTGGTCACTGAGTGGTGACGGTAAACATCGATTGAACTCTAATTATTACCTAGTCTGTGTAGCCTCCGAATTGGTGAATTTTAAAAGACATTAGAGAATTACAGAAAATATTTTAAATTACAGAAAATGAAAATTGCACTGTGATTCTGCTGCTGAGAGCTCCACTGTAACATTTCGTTCGGTTAAATGTGTGGTTTATGAGAAAGAGTAAAAGGTTACAACGGAGCTATCACCGATGTGATTTTTATACCGTAAATGCCAAAAAACATCAGGACCGGTCTTGTGCAGGCTCAATTGGAGCGGTCTGCTCCGGGCACCGAGTTGCCAAAGAGCCAAGATGCTGATAATTCATAACACCTAACACAGCACCCTTGAAGTTTTTAGCGCCAGGCGTCGTTTGGCTCAGGGCCGGCCCTGGGCAAAATGATTGTAAAACTACAAAGAAGATACCCTTTTCACAGTCCGCATGGAACTGACGTAGTCGTAATGGTAATATAATCTTATTGCCAAATTATCAGTAATATCGGTAATATCAGGAGGAAGTACCGGGAAGGAAAAGGGTATGAAGGTTGGCTAGGAAACTGGAGGTCTGGATGTTCAAGAGTGACGGATGTATGAATCCATCCCTCCCTCTACGGTGCAAGGCGATTATCTGAGAGTCCTGCTGGAGATTTCATAAGGTCAGGTTTCAGAGGCATCTGTTGCCAAGACCCGGACAAATCCCATCCCATGAACCCGGGCACCCTTGCTAAGTCACAAAACGTAGCGAACCACTTGGGGTGACCTATGGCAGAAGTGTTGTTTATCCAATAAATTGTTCCCGGGCCGGTGGAACCCTTACCCGCCTCTCAAATTGAGGCGACATAACTTTAATTTTGAACTGCGATTGTGTGATTCATTAATAAAATCAAAGAAGAGAGAAGTCACTACTTAAATGCGAGCTTTGAACTCCAGATATTAATTTAAACAATAATGATAACATTTACGCGGGACCAATTAATGCACTATAATTTTGATGAGGTAACACGAGGTTTTTCCGACTATATCACTGTACAGTGTATATTATGATTGGGTGGGTACCAAAGTACACAAATTATACTAGAACCTACTGATTTACCTGACAGCCGTTAAATAGAGGTTATCAACGAAGCTTATTGCTGTCATATTCATTAAAAAAATGATTCAACAAAAAATGCCATTTTATATTGTTTATCTTGCACAATTCCGGCAATTGAACATACTTCACAGTTATTTTCCAGAGGATTGCGAGGTAATCCGTACAAAGTTCAAGAATTGATTTCACATATTATTATGGCGTGATGTTATTTAGTTGTTAGGTTTTAATCGTAATCCGGTGGTGACACACTGTTATATATTAAATTGTAATGAAACGGAAATGGAGAAATAAACTAGAAATACATTGTAATTCTGGACAATTTTTTACCATGAATGTTTACCGTCTAACTTTAATTTCAGTATTTTTTTATATTTTTTTACATAGTTAAAATAATTTTCAAAGTTTGCATTTTTCAAAGCCCGCCAATACGATAGAAATCTATCGGGGTACGCTTGACGTCATAAGTACCTCGGTTTTGTCGGTTAACAGTAAGGTCAATGCCACTTGGGTCGGTATGAAAACAAAAAAATGCAATTTTAATATTTTGTAAGATTTCCAAAAAACATGAATTCTTTTGAAATAATTTATAAACCGCAATATTTAGGACGGGTTGTTTCGGAGAACTTAAACAATTTCAAAGTTAATTTTCAAGTTCTGTGAAAGATATTTTTAAATTCTGTTTTTATTTCAATTCTGTCAAGCAACTAGCCTATAATGATATAATAACAGAATTTCAATAGGACTTTCACAGAACCCGGAAATGAACGTTGAAATTTGATGAATTGTTCGAATTCTCCGAAACAACCCGTCCTTAGTGAGTGACCCGTGTGAGTGTTACAAATTTGAACAACTTTCATTATACGTTTGTCTAATTAAATATGTTTTTTTTTAGTTTCGTGAAAAGTAGTAATTACAATTTAAACGATAAATATCATCGATATAAAAACTTTATCCTTGTTTGCGTTCAAAACTTTAATATTTTTAATAGTGTGCCTACGTCAATTTGTAATATTAAAATTTGACAGCCTTTCTTCTGGTTTCAAGAACAGTATTTTTATTTTGAAATACCTTCAAAAACAGCGAATCATCTGAAATCGAACTTAATGAGAAAATATTTTCCACGCAATCTACATTCTGACAGTTCTCAGAAGAGAAGTGCATTGCAAAATGTCAGAGGCTTTAGGGGTTAAACATAATGCCGAGTTTAGTACAAATAAAAATATCTCAATACATAATATAAAAGTAAGCGTACAATGTGCGTGACGCGAAACTCAAAAACGAGTTCCGGTATGATCAAGGGAGTTTGTATGATGTGGTAGTGGCCCTCTATCCCTCATCCATGTAGAAGGTTCCCGTTTTTACATGAAAGGCGTGCTTTTGAAGGGTTCCATGATAACTCAACACAGTGACAATTCAACACACCTTTAAAAAGTGATATAAAGTCATTAGAAACGATGAAAAAAAATTAAACCTTACCTACTTAACGCAATTAATAAAGTTTTTGTTTCATCACTTTCCATGACTTTATATAACTTTTTAAAAGTGTGATGAATTATCATTTTGATGATTTATCGGGTCACCCTTTTGAAGATACAAGCGCTGAAAGTTTCGCCCTCTAGAAATTTCTAAAACAGTCCAGAACATTTGAGAGTATTCGAGAGCATTCCACAACGTTCCAGAACATCCCGGAACATTCTGGAATGTCGTGGAATGTTCGGGAATAGTCCGAAACGCTAGGGAACATCTTAATATTTAAAAAATCAGCCTGATTATGATTGTGCTCTGAAAAATCGAAAAGTAGTCTACCGACATCGCTGAAAATTTCAAAGTTTGTTGTTATTATTGCCAGGAGTGTTTAGAGATGTTTAAATGGTAGAAGTAACCCGATATCTCTGCACCGTAATGAGATAAGGAGTAGAATTAAAGTCGAAGTAACGTAGTATTCTAACAGTAACATTGTGGTATACAGTAGCGAATGATGGAAGAAGTCGGAGGCGCCTGAGAAAGAAATTAGCAATAGCGAACCATTGCGAGGTATTCACTAGTAATATAATAAATTATTGTAAATTTTTATGAAAATAAATATGAGAATTATTGTTTAATAATAAATAACTATATATATAAAAAAAATTATTAAAAAGAAAGACAAACATTCCCGGGTTACGAATAACCTGACAATATACACATAACTGACTTAGCCAGTCTAGGAAATGAAAACACTACGCCTGGGTGGGACCCAAATGCGATGCCAACTCGGCCACTGACCGGTCATATAAATCCAATAATAATCCATCATACAAGGTCAATAAATCTACTTCTCATTTAATCTAGGTATTCTAATCAGTTACAAAAACCGTAACCAGTAGATTTGTTTTTGTAGTATTCAATAAATGTAATTACGCTAGTAATCATTACCTCCAACCGTTAGGCCACAGTGCCGTCCTTTCTTTGTTTACTAACACAACGGGTTCAACATCCACGCATGTTTTTACCGTAAACTGGTTAAAGATAACCCACGTGCTTACTTGGTTACTACTTTTGTCCATAGACAAATTTATTCCGCAGATGAAACCGGTTAAAAAAAAACAATAAAGAAAGTAGCTACTCAACTCGGTAGCCGTTTAAAAGATAACACAAAAACAATGCAGAACAGTCAAAGCTTATCGGAGGTTAATCCTTACGAATGATGATGGCTTAAAACTAAAGTGGGCCACTCAGCGATAATCATTGATGTACCCATAATATAAATATATAACTCAATGGTAATGATACGCTCAGTCGCGTTTGTGATATGGCCTATGAATATTTTTTAGCAAAGAGGTCTCTTGGTTCGATTGGTGAAAGCGATCGGTAGATCAGATCAGATGCATTTTCAGCATCGGATGATTTTCAGCCATCATTAACACAGATGTTAATTTTAATGATAATTGGTGTATTGTTTATTGATATATCTAATCCCGTTAATATAATCACTGGACAGATAAAAAATAATATGTAGGTATGTGCTATATATTTAATAATCATAAAGATAATCGGTTGAATTTACGATGGTCTAGGTATGATGTTAAATTGTCAAAGGTACATTTTTTATTTCTTGTATTACATTAATTATTAAATCAAACAAAACCAGAGCAGGATCAAAATACAGGGTTTTCCAATAAGATGTGTTATTTTGATATTCAAAGAGTTGTTATTTTGATATTCAAAGAGGTGTTATTTTGATATTCGTTGCTTGTATGGCACGTAGCGCCGTCTTGTTGAAAGTAAACGTTGTCCAGATCCATACCATCCAATTCCGACCATAAAAAATCATTAATCATCTCTCGATAGCGCAATCCATTCACGGTAACCGTTGCTCCAGCCTCATTTTCGAAAAAGTAAGGTCCAATGACTCCGCCGGACCATAAACCGCACCAAACAGTCACACGTTGAGGATAGAGAGGCTTTTCAACAATAACTCTTGGGTTTTCCGAGCCCCAGATGCGACAATTTTGCTTGTTGACGAAGCCACCGAGGTGGAAATGGGCCTCATCACTCAAGATGATTTGCATTTGATTCACTCAAGTGAATTTTAATAGTAGTAGTATGTTGACGGCCTCCGTGGTCGAGGGGTAAGGCTCTCGACTAACAATACGAAAGTCGCGGGTTCAAATCCCGGCGTGCGCAAGTAAATTTTATTTGATGAATTTGTGGTATTTCACAAAAAAAATTTATTAAAAATAATATATAGATAGTATACTGGCGGCACGTTATTCAGAATTGAAACGTTGCTTTAAATGGCTTTCGCCGTGTTTGGTGATCATATCTGAATAGCCGGGTACTCCCTCATCTTCCTCTTTCCACTTTGCTTCCCGTTCCCACTAACTTCAGCTTCACAACATACCCCAATTGGGGACAGTCTCACTGGTTCCAGACCTAGACGGTTGGAAACAGTTGGGACTCAATCAAGGGATAACGTTGCGTAATGTTACAGCAACTTATTTAATACACTTCTAATCAACATGAAAACACGTTTTATTAGTATGGTGCTAATTGAAATCAATTATTAATTTAACGTGGTCAAAGTTATACAAGTTGTAACAGAATTAAATTTATTAACGTTAAGTTTCGTTTATATTTTGGTAAGCGGGTAAGGGTACCTATTGGCCCGGGAACTATTTATTTGAGAATCAACACCTCTACCATAGGTCACCCCACGTGGTTCGCATTGTTTAGTGACTTAGCAGGGGTGTAGGGATTCATGAGGTTGAGGTTTGTCTAGGTCTTGGCGGTGGATGCATATGTCAAGTCACTGTGGGGCGGGCCGGATTCCAGGCTTGAGGGATACCTTTTGACCTCTCCAGCAGTACTCTCTCGGCCCTTCGCCTTCACCGCAGTGGGAGGGATGGAACCATACGTCCGTCACTGCTGGACACACTGACCCCCAGATGCCTAGCCACCCCTCATACCTCTTTCCTTTCCAAAACTTATTCCTAATAAACTTATACCTCCTGTGTGAAGCTAAATAAAAAAAATTAGAGTGCTATACTCGCCGTTTAAAAGTGAAGAAAATCTACACCTAATGCAGAAAAAAAAAACTTGCCTTTTCAAATAATTGTATAAATTCTATATAATGTTAACTACCAGATTTAAATAAATATGCACCTGGTTATTATTATTTAGTGTATAAATGGAAATAAATTCCCCGAAATCATTTTTTTCTCTCAAATTTTACGAACTACACTACGTTTACAATTTTTTTCTTTTTTTTTCTTTACGAGTTAAATACACATATATTACAAAACTCTAAAGCTCCATGATACAAACTACGTATCATGGAGCTATGAAAAAAAAGCTGTCGTGAAAAGGTTTCCGTTGACCTACAAATTTCAGACAGAAAAAGCTGAGGAAATTTCTTGACCTCAGAGCCAAATCGCGAGAAATTTGCGCGGCTCAATATTTGATAATAACTGATTAATGAAACAAATTGTTGACAACACTTTGTTCTTACCCACAGAGTAATGAAATATAGACGTCAGTGTTTTAACCACAAAAACAAAACATGAAATATAAATGCACTTTGGTATAATATAACATGTTATTACTATCACAAAATGATCATCTTTCATTATCTGGAACACATTGCGGTGGATTCATTATTATAATACTATCTGTTGATAGAATTCGCGGTATAACAGGGAGTCGACAAGACAACTAGATTTGCAGATACAACAAATTAAGGCGATGCCATACGTAGTAATTCAAAATCATGTGTTTTTGGTTTGAAAATTTGGTCGCCTAGAAATGTTTCAGATGCTTCAATTAAATACTGCGAGTAGAATACATCTTGGCCTTTGAAATAATCGAGTATTTTTTAGATAAGTCTTTTTATAAGCCCAGAAAAAATAATGTAAAGGCCTATGAAAACTGCTTTAAAGTTCAGAATCTCGTACTTACGAACCCATTTTCGGTTATGATTTTATTTTATAATGTGGTAAATTAAGTTATTTATAAAATGATCGAAAAAATTTAAATATTTATGCCTGAACATTCACAAAATAAAATAAAAGGCAGTTTTTGGCCATGTTTTTTTCTTGCACAAATCAAAACAGGCGGATGGTGTTAAGCGGGAATTTAAACCTTATCGCCATCTACGTAAGGGTTGTAATAATTGATAGTGGCTCAATTTAAAATATTACACGACGTAGTGCATCGCCTTAAAGCGGTTTTCTGCAGTCAGCTTATTACAGGTTTTTTTACTGAGGTCGTTTCTTTAGTTGAAAACTTTGCAAAAAGGTTGTCAGCATTGTCCAAAATAATAATTGTTATAATATTGTGATATTTTACAGTACACTCCAGTGATGGTACGCCCAAAATTTGGGGGAGGCAGGCGGGTGGCTAGACAATTACAGATTCCCCAGAATTTGACACCATTTTATCAACATTTCAGAATTTCCCAAGGTTGTTATGCTTTTTCCCTAAAAAAAATTTTTCTTTCTTAGATCTTGTCAAATTTCCCTAGAAATTACGTCACTGGTACACTCTCGAATGGTGAGCTGTCGTCGTGAAATTTGTACAGTAATTCCAGTCTGAAATTTCTTTAGGAAATACTAACTAAAAACTCTAGACCGGTGAATCCGTCACCATGAAATTTGCATAGCATTTTCTGTCTGAAATTCCAAAGCGAACGTGACTATATATAATTCGCAAAATTATTTCCATCATGAGCTACAGTGCTTTCAACTTTCAAAACGAAAAAAGAGTAACCTAACTACGTATTATATTTTATATTTGTGTGCACAATACAATTTGGTTGGTACACATAATATTTTAAAATTTCAATTTTATAATTTCAATCGTATTATTTATCGAGCTAAGCTAAATCTTTTTAAAATTAATATGAGTACTTCTAGTTTTTTTTACAGCGCTTGCAAAACATTCTTGATCTGACCTACATAAAACCAGAAGGCACCACTCTCAACTTGTGAATAATTCTAAAAATAATTCCGAACAAGAACGAAGAACGACAGAATACCAGGTTGACGACAAGAAAATGACGAATATTATTCAACCATAATGTGGAGGGGCTTAACCCATTCTCACACAAGGATAAGAAAAAACCATTTAGCATTGGTTGAAAACGACCGTGGTTCAGAAGGGTAAAAACTATAGACTCATAAAAAACTTTTTTATATATGCTATTTTACATGAAAAAACTAAAAAAAATCCTGACAACACTGGAACCGAAACAAAAGGTTGAGCAAATATTTAGCTGTCATCTGGTAAAAGTCGAAATTCTGGTAAATCATTTTTAATTGATATTTTTTCTTTTGTCGTCTTTTAGTTTGAAGTTCTAATTCAAAAATACCAATGAACAACACTTTTAACACATTTTGAGTTTTTGTTTTTACTATTCAAATTCTGACTTTTCTTCGATTTTCTGCTTCTTCCAGACTAGTATTAACCCTTTCAATCAGTGTCAATCTGAATCATTTAAATCTTATTTTTTTAGGAAGCATTCGTTTTAGAATTTTTTATTGAATTCTCATTCCCTTCACGTCTACCACTGTGATTCTCGATCATTTAGCATTTAATCTGTCTGCAAATATGTTTATACGTTCTGGTTCATGGCGATGGCCGTGTTGGATACCACCTTTTTATCCCACCGATCCCGCGAGTTAAAACAGGACTCCGTTACGATCCGTCAATTATATATAACAAACAAATGATAAGACTAGTGGAGATATCTAAATGCTTTTTATGGTACCCAGATAAAACAAAACATTGAAAATGAAATAATATTTAGGTTACGTTTTTAAGAATTGTAAAATGAATACTTTTAAAAAAATAAGGTTTAATTAAATGATTCAGATCGCCACTGATTGAAAGGGTTAATACTAGTCTGGAAGAAGCAGAAAATCGAGGAAAAGTTAAAAGTGTTGTTGGATGGTATTTTTGAATTTGAATTTCGAACTAAAAGACGACAAGAGAAAAGATATCAATAAAAAAATGATTTACCAGAATTTCGATTTTTACTAGATTACAGAAAAATATTAATCGACACTTTTTTTGGTTCCAGTGTTGCCAGGAATTTTTTAGTTATTTCATGTAAAACCGCAAAAGAGTCCCAACTGCTCTCAACCGTCTTGAACCAGTGAGACTATGGCATCCCCAATAGGGGTATGTTGTGAGGCTGAATGTAGTGGGGTAGGAAAGGAGATGAGTAAGAGGAAGGTGGTGATGTACCAAAGCCATTTTTAGCAACGTTTCAACTCTAAATGGTGATCTTACACAGAGTATTTTCAACTTTGGAACGTGCCGCAAATATATTATGTACTATATATTATTTTTAATGAGTAATTTGTGTTATAACACAAATTCATCGAATAAAATTATTTGCGGACGCCGGGATTGAACCCGCGACGTTCAGCTAATCATTATTATGAGAATGATGACGTCACTGCCACTCCAGCGTGATGCCAGTTAGTTAGTTCAATAACTTGGCCATGTCTAATAATAACACGATCAAACTGAAGCATCTATAAATTGAAACATGTGTTGAATTCGCCGGCCCGCAGAATGCAGAGCTGTCCAGATTTCGTAACAGGTAAACTCGTTCACTACATTTTTTTACGTATCATTGTACAAGTCTATAATTACAAGCAAGTAATAGCATAAATCAACATAACATAAATATGTTATGAAAGACGTAACATAATTTATGAATGATCTGGCGCTAACCTGTCTTCAAGTAAAAAAATATGACGAAAATCTCGCCAAGTAAAGAGATGAAGACCTCTAATTTTTTTAGACGTGTTTGGTGTGCACGTTTTAACTGCACTTGTTTAGCCTTGTGCGAACTCAGTTTAAAAAATGTATTAGCTAATTTTTTAATTTAATTTTTTTTATTTTTATTATCAATATAAAGTTTTTTTACAGGTTTTTTTTTTCGAAGTCTGTCTCACTAGGATAAACCTGTGTCGAGACAGACGTATTTGATACATGAATTAATGTTTACATATTTTTTGATACATAAACTATTTCATTACATAATGACATTGTGAAAAAGATACAAAATAATAAATAATAATAATAAATGATAAATTTGTTAATCAGCATCTAGTTGGAGTACATACTTATGTGGGGATTTTTATAAAATTTTTGATCATGGATCTGTCTTGGCTGATGATCCAAGACTTGATGTCTGTTTTATATTTCAAAAAAAATTCGTTCAGTCTAATGGCTAGTGGGAGAGCATTATATAGCCTTGTTGCAAAATATCTAAAATTTCTCTGGCCAAAAGTTGTTTTAGCGAAAGGGATTTGTAAGAAATTATGTCCTTTGGTTCTAGTATCACGAGCAGTTTGGATATTGTCAAAAGTAGTTTTGTGTTTGAAGAGGTATGTTAGTATGTTTTTGGCATAAAGTTGCCTAATGTCCATAACACAGATTTTCCTAAAGATTTCATCCGAACTGTTTGTGATTGGTAGTTTGAGGATAATCTTTATTATACGTTTCTGAGCTTTAGATATTGGTTCAATGGCGGCAGCGTTTGCTCCTCCCCATGCTATGATACCATATTCTATTAAAGATTGACAAAGTGCATAGTAGATTGTTTTGAGCTGGCTTAGGTTGAGAAAGTTGCGAGTTTGTCTAAAAAAATAAATGAATTTTCTAAGTTTGTTTGCTGTAGTGGTTATATGTTGTTTCCATTTTAAATTGCTGTCAAAAATAATACCTAAGTATTTAATTTTAGTTACCTGTTCTAAATTAAATGGCTAGTTAGGTAATGCACCTCCATGCGAACTAATGTAATAGAGTTATGGTTAGATTTTTTTGTAGACGTGTTGTTAGTCAAGACCTAACTGCTTATTTTATGCCGTAGCTTTGGTGGCCTCGATTTAAAAATAAAACGTTTCATTGACTAAAAATCTCGTCCTGACGAGACTTTGGTGCACCGCCTGTAAAGTAAGTAACTCTACAAGATGACGAGATATATTTGGATGTTAAGTTTTCTTGACGTGTGGTATTAGAAAACATTAATGTTGTGAGGGATATGGCAGAGGAATAAGAAAAGATATTACGGCACAAAATTAGAACAAAAAGCTAAGAAGAATTGAAATGGTATCGGAGACAAGCGAATGGTCGAAAAATCAGGAATGAATGATGAAAACCTAATTTTCAGAAGCCTCAACGTTCCGGAAGCATCGAAACGGGCGTACCTGAAACCCCTGAAATACAATACTTTTTTCCTGATTGTATATCGCAAAATATTTGAACGTAATGTTTTATGTTGTGAAAACTAATCATTGGTAAGATTTCAAACCAATTAACCTTTTAAAAACTAAAGTAAACTATTATAACAACTAAAGCAATACAAGTTCTAGAACCATGCTGTCTTTTGATTGTCGAGAAAAACACCGCAGCAGACCTCAAGTCTAAAATAATCAATGTCTAGAGTCGATCGTGCCAGGTTGATGTGGGCTAGAAAAAAATCACAGTTTCGATCAAACAAGACACAGAAAGGCATCAAATTTGTTTGTGCCAATTACATTACGGAAAAAGCGATATAATTCGGAGTAGGTACAGACCACTGAATAGTTGATAGTTCTCCTTTATAGTATGGCACACAAACGATTGGCTATTAGTTGTGATCAAACAGATTGATGTATTGTACACAAGGGTCAGGGAAAGAGAATGATAATGAAGGTTTACCACTTTGAGACGGCTCCTCAGCACTCCCAGCTTCCCGAACCTGACGTGGAAAGGAGAACACGTGAAGGTTCCATCGGGCTGTTCCACGACCACCACATCAATGGCCCCCGTGAGGGTGGCTGCGTTGATTTCATTGTAAAACTCCCTGAAGTTGGCAAACACCTTGCCCAGATAGTTCATGGAATACATGGCTGCAGATTTTTATTTCACACTTGTCACTAATCAGAATCCTTTATCACTGTTAACTTTTATTAAAACACGCACGTGTCAGTCTATATGATATCCATTGTCCGACTCTTCACCTGAGGCCCATGGCTGTGGCAGGCTGAATGACCTGGAGAAGAAAAAAAATTAAGAATAAGTTACAATACAATCAAAAAATAATGATAAAAACGTTAATTAATATGACAGTAAATGAAATGCAATAAAGATAAGAATAATATTAGTGGAATTAGCTCCTGTTATCTCATTCCTAACGCAATGTCACTGATACAACTACAGTGTTTGGTTGTTAACGCGCTTTTAGGTAGGTGTCTGTATGCATGACGCGTGATATTGTACGTGTTGACACGGTGTTCACAATAAATCCCAAAGTCGACATTGAATGTTTAACCTCACATAAAAAATATTTTGTTTTAATTTAAATCAAAGTGGGCTTTATAGGCACAGTTGAAAAGTGAACAGATGATTTTATTAAGGTTAAGATTATTGTGATGGAACAAACAGATTCACGTAAACACGAATTCACAAACAGATATCAATTAAATTAATCATAAAGGTTGTGTAATCGATTTTATTGTATACATTGTATAGATAAAGCATTATAAGATGACAATACATTTTACGATCTACGAAGGAAAAAGGGTAAACCAAGGGTAATCGAATTTGCTTGATTTGAGTCGCCCGTATGGTATGTATAAAATACTTAAAAAATTGCCCAAAAAACTATTTTAATAATATTATGTAAAAACATGGCGTTAATAATTGACGTAAAATTATCCGCTTTTTTAACGAAACAGCCACTAAAATGCATTATTTTCCATTTCCGGAAATCGAAATACCTACTCGTACTTCTCGTTATTATTTAACGGATACAAAGTCTCTCATACACATCTGCCTGATGGTGGACGCTGTAATGCTGTTCGAAAGGTTGGCTAGGTAGGTAGAGCAACACGGCATAATACCCCAAAAATGAATCACTACAATACTTTAGAAATAATACTTTGAAAATCTCAAATCATATCGGATGCAATTGTTTTTAAAATAAAATGTGCGTCTTATTTTCTGTATATTTACGTGTAAATGTGATATGGATACAAACATTATTGAAAATAATGTAAGCTGAACGTGAAAACAATAAAAAATAGATAAATGTTTGTCGTCAAATCGTTTCGTAAACGTCCAACTGATAATTAACCGCTTGAATAAACACTGCCAAACCAAACACACAAGAGGACAATTGACACAAAATAAATAATTATATGATATTCTGGAATAATATTGGCACGATGACGCAAAAGCATAAATAATACACATTATTATGTTTAACAATGCGTGTGCTAGCGAAAGATTTCCAAATAAAATACGATCACGTTTTGTAAGTTTGTCACGGACGAGACAATAAATTAAATAAAACAGTACATGATTTATAAATTGAATTTCCCGTCAAGAAAAGGGTGTTAAAAATTGCGATACATACGTAAAAACTTTACATCAAATTGAAGAAGAAAATTCAATATTGCAAAACAAAGGTCCTTTGCATTCGTGTTTTTTTTTGACGAGTTTATAAAAAAAAAGTTAATTGTTTCAGCAAAGCGACTTGAGACATGAGGTAAGACGTCCATTGACGAATAATGGACAATCGAGACTGTACTCTGTAGTCTGCGTTTACAGGAAGGTTTAGAAAAGGTGCCCGTATAACGAGAAAAATAATAGCGAATTGGCATCTTTCCCTGGTCCGGGTGACGCACAGTGGGCTGAAAATCGGCTTTCATAGACATAGAGACTTGAATTTTCAAGGGTATTTTTTTTGGCTAGAAATGGATTCTGCTGATCATTACTATGCTATAAAATGTCGTACGAAGCAATTGCGTGTACAAATGAAGGAGTTATAATTTTTTTAAGAAAAATTTGTATGGCGCTGACATTAAAAATGAGGCTATCTCTGGAATCATAAGGTTGGCCGTTCTATCCTTACACACAGATAATACTACTATTTATTTGTATTTTTTTGACATACTTCATATTGTGGCGCAAGGTGCGATTTTTTTTTTTTAAATCCTAAAGTGGAAAAAAAATCTTTTTTTTTGTTGATGATTCATTTTAATGCTTAAATGCTTTTGGGCTTGCAGTGAGCAGAATCCATTTCTAGCCAAAAAAAATACCCTTGAAGATTCAAGTTTCTATGTCTATGAGAGCCGATTTTCAGCCCACCGTGTGACGCCGGATTGGCGAGCTTCCACTTTCCCAACTAGAATTTGGCACCCAGACGTACAACTCCCAGATTGGCAAAATCTCTTCCTCAATGACTAGTACAGGATATTAATAAAGTGGCAGATGGTTTAGTCTCTAGTCACATCATATTATTACACCTGCAGCTCGAAGTCCAACCTGTCACCAGTCAATGAGATTGTAAACTCAAACGGAAGAACAAGAAATAAAATCTGATCTATAAAAGTAACTTATCTCAAAGTTGACAGAGTGCACACGAAGGTGTACGTATAAATAATAATATTGGCTAGTTTTGGGTAGGTATAACACAAATACAGAATAATTCTAACCTCTCTAACCCACCACCCAAAGGGTCAATATTTACTTATTTTCAGCAAAATGTTGCAGTTTGAATCACGAGTGATCGAACTCTCCTGATTCCATGAGATTACACCATTACTTTTGTGCTTAGACTAATATTAGACACGAAGGTGTATGTATAAATAAGCGTATTGGCTAGTTTTGGGTGGGTATAACAAAAATACAGAATAATTCTAACCTTTCTAACCCACCAACCAAAGGGTCAATATTTACTGATTTTCAGCAAAGTGCTGCAGTTTGAGTCACGAGTGTTCGAACTCTCCTGATTCCATGAGATTACACAATTATTGCTTTTGTGTTAAATGGCCTCTCGAATAACTGTAGGTGGGCATTTAACTGCCAACAAAGTTACTGATATACTCGTATATCCGACTGCACAGTTTTGGTAAAATATGAACCTTCTGAGTTAATCTGTTGAAACCCACTTATGTTAAAATAATATTGTCAGAGTTGGCAGTTTGTCTATCCTTTGATATTATTTATCGTGTTATTTTTACTGGTATACTATTTAGTAATTAGACATTACGTCTTCCTATCTAATTAATTTATCTGACGATATATTTAGGACGATCGAACGGTAATCAATGATCGATAGCGAATCCGATATTACTGCCATTAAATTTGAATTATATGAACTGCGAATTTATGATAACATTGATAACCTACGGAGAGAAGAAATGACGTAGTCGACGATTGTGAAAGATGCATAATCTTTTTGTGTTGACTTCACGATAGATTCACGTCCGCTGGGAAAATCTGGCAGTAAACAAATCAAGCGAATTGTGATGATGTTGAAAGAGTTCAAAACCATGCCATAACATATCGTCTGTAAACACGATTTATTTAGCAGGTAATTTGAATAAATCTATCAAAGCCAGTGATGGGAAATGTTGAAATATAATATGTGGTATTATTGTTTACAGTTAATAAATAGTTGGAATAACAATGTTGTAAACATAATTTTCCGGATAGAAGAAATATGCATTATTGTTTACAGTCAATAAATAGAATAACATTGCTGTAAACATAATAATTGAATAGAACGACGGATGTTGACATAAATATAATTTAAGCGTAATTTTGTGCATCACTTTGTATATTGTAAACACGCGTTTGAGTAAACAAGCATGAATAACACAAACACTAACATTGCACCAAGTAATAAATTTAAATATAAAACACATTATGTTCAAATAAAAAGATAGTTATATTATTTTTGTGAAGAACTTATCGGTCATGACTTGCAAGAATGTAAGTAATCCAAACACGCTGAATTGCACGTATCCTTGAAGAATATGTGGTAATCAACTGGGAGAAAATATCAATTTTGTATTCAAAGGTAATCCAGAAATATGTTTAAGTTGTCCAACATCTTAAGAGGTGACAAATATAACACTCAACTGATTATCTAGGGGAAGATTTATGGAAGACGTAGTAGAGATAAACGCCGCAATTCAAGGCTTCGAAACCTACGAGACTGGAAAGAGTGCAGTTCTACCGTTGTTCGGGATGCAGCTTGCATGGCGAAGAATGCCCTGATGATGGTCAACCTCCGATAGGACAGGGCACCAGTAGAAGTAGTAAATTGAATAATTGGTAATCGATAGAAAAGAAAAACTTTGAGATACCCTTATCCTAGAATTGGAAAACTGGTATACATAGAATTTAATATTTCTGATTATAATGAAAACTTCTTACTTCAACCTAAATGACTGAAATTTACGAGCTTTTAAGGAATTTTCCGTGGGTTTTTCTTCTGCCAAAACGTGAAGATAAACAGAGACGTTACATCCACTAAATAACAACTTCATTATTCAACCGTTTAAGCATTTGAAAGTTGTTTTTAAGCACACATATTTTCAATGAAAACTTTCCGTACACCACGTTAAAATTAATATATGTATTTTTTTAGTGTTTCGATCGATTTCGGTCAGTGTTTACTTTATGTATTATTTTAGAAACGTGGTTTTATAAATGTAATAAAATGTGTATAAATAGTATGCGAAAGTACTTTTCCAGAAAAACGTCTTAAACTCAAACACTTGTACAAAAATTAAAAAGATATTTATTTTACTTTTTACCGCAAGAGTTCCTACTGCACCCGACTATCCGAAATCAGTGGAATTTATGGTTCTTATCCAAGAAGACGGGGATATAATATTTTATATGGCACAAATCCGACGGGGAGAGGAAGGTTTGTAAGTACTAGGCTATTTAGATTTGGTCACCAAACACGGCTAATGCCAACTGGTTTCGATTGTGAATTGAAATATCTACCACTCCGGTCTGTTTATAATTTGTGAGATCGACCGTAAAGTTTGCTCCGAAAGTAAATTTAAATCAATCACACCAATTTTTAAAAAATTAATTGAAGGAAAATGAGATCGGGTGGAAATACGAGGCTGTTTAGCCCGTTGAATAAAAATGATTCATATGCAATTCTCCAATTACGTAATTTGATTCGTTGAATCGGTCGAGCAACTCTAGTAAGCACTGAATAATTTATAGTTAAATTAATACACAATAACATAATGAGATTCATGCAATGAATAATGTCAGGTAAAACTGCACGGATGAGTAGGTACTGAATAATATCCATTGATTTCCTAATTAACTTCCTGTCCACCACTGTAATTAATGTGCCAACTTAATCACAAGTTTTAGCAAATAAAAGCTCTGTAGCTCATGATGTAAATAACGTTTCCGAGCAGAAAATATGTCCAAATTTCATGATGCCAGAGCGTTTTTTCAGAGCGAGCCTTTTTATATGCCTAGAAAAAATTATGTATCAGGCCTTTAAAAACTGTTTTTAAGTTCAAAATCTCCTACTTACGAACCCATTTTCGATTATAGTTTTTTTGTATAATGTGGAAAATTAATTTCTTTATAAAATAATAGTAAAACATTTAAATATTTGTGCCGAACGTACGCAAAATATATTTTTTCCTTGCATAAATCAAAACAGGCAGATGATGTTATGCGGGAATTTAAACCTTATCGCCATCTACATAAGGGGTGTCATTGTTAGTGGCTCGATTCAAAATGTTACGCGACGTAGTTAACTCGTTTTCTTTCCCGAGCACGACTGCAGTATTGTCCGAAAACGTTGACGTATAATCGTCACTGTCGATAAAACCTTTTATCGATATGCTTTTGTTGGGGGTCTAGAATGTCTAGATCATGCATGCACATGCATTGAAAATAGGTCATTTACAAAATTATTATACAAACGCAGAATAATAATATTCTATTTTATCAGTTACGTTTGTACTTACGTAGATATATTTGAATTTTTTAATCAGCTGGCTAATAAGATAATGTTTAGAAAAGATAAACTTTTCCTACGCTACGTGATATTCCACTGGTGGCCAAAAAAACAATAATATTATTTACATACATCTTTGTCATTTTCTACATCGGAAAAAAATAATACGTCATTTAGAAGAGCGTCAATAATATGAGGATAAGATTAGAGAATGTTAAAATATCAAAAGTAAATATTAAAAAAAAAAATTATAAGTTTTCATAGTTCAAGGCCATGTAAATGTAAAATATTTAAATGCATTATGAATTCATAAACAAGGAACAAATATATGGTATTGGATAACCATATTACAAAATTTATTTATTCAGAGTTGAGAGCGTGTTTACAAGAGTGTCTTATTTACAACAGGAGTCTGTTGTTGTTTTTCAGCGATTATATTTTACACTCATTAAATTTTGTTGCATTTTCCGAACAGGGGAGAAAATTTTAGTAGGTAACTACCTGACTAACTAACCATCATGCCGTTTGCCGACGCCGCCGATGCAGGCAGAGAGGACGGACCGCCAAGCAGCTCGGTCTTGGCACGCAATCCTTGCCTTATTCACATTCATACGTCGTCTCATACATAATCTTCTATGATTCTGACTAATAGGTACAGCATACATAATATGTTCGCGTTATAGTAAAAATCCGAAATCGAATTAATGTATAATGTTTTGGGATACAAGACATAATACTGTTACAAATACACGGTGTCCGGAAACTAGTCGTAGAAGAGAGGAAACTGTGGAATCTACATCACATAAAAAACCCAAAAAGGGTATATTTTTTGTATTTTAAATATTTTTTCATACATTTTTCAGCCACTAAAACTTTAAAAACACTTTTGGAGCAGGGCTTACGTTTTTATGTACATATTTAAAATACAATAAACAGTCGATAGAAACCCCTCAGCCAACGATTTTGTTTAATTTAATATTAAAATTTTCAACTCCGGACTCGATTTACTCGAAAAAGAAAATTCAAATCAAAAGCCGAAGGTCGCGGGTTCAATTCCCGGCGTGCGAAAGTAAATTTTATTTGATAAAATTGTGTTTTTTCACAATTTATTCATTAAAAATAATATATAGTATGATTGCGGCACGTTTCAGAGTGGAAGATACTCTCAGTATCACCCTGGTGTAAGACCATCATTCAGAATTGAAACGTAGCTTAAAATGGCTTTAGCCGTGTTTGATGACCAGATCTGAAGAGCCAAGTACTCCGCCAACCTTCCTCTTCCCCATCTCCTTCCCACTACCTTCAGAATCAGGGAGCTAGTGGAGACAGTTCGAATCGTGTTAATAATAGTAACTACTTGTAGTTCTGTGAAAGAGTGAACAGCAGACCTCGCGACCAAAAAATGATGTTTCTAATTTTATCTTATTTTAAATGAAAACCACAATTTGTAAGATGGTACTTATATGTCTACCTACTTAAGACGGGTTGTTTCACAGGATTTGAACAATTCATCGAATTTCTAAGTTAATTTTTAAGTTCTGTGAAAGTTATATGATTAGTTCAGTTTTGTGAAGCAACTGGACCTACATTTATAAACACGACGATTTCACATTCGTAGAAAGAATCTTCACTGCATATATCGATATTACTGAAACGTTAAAACGGCCACGATCTTAAACCGGAAAGTAAAAAACAAATTGATAGACGGACGAAATGCTCGTAAATGGTCGAGTTAAAACAAGACTTCGCTAATCAATAATTGTTCATATTAATGGACATGTATGGAGTTACTCAGTGACCCTGAATATAAACGCATGTTGCGTTTACCATCTCGGCGCAACGTGCAAACGGTGACTGGTAGAGAAGACGTAGATCGTACGAGCCAATTATAATATAGAGTAGTGATGCACAAAATCAAATCTAGACACAATAACAGTAAATCAAGCAAGAAACAAAAGCCAATTATTCGAAACATTTCGTCTGCTAATTCACTGGAATTCATTTTGATGGTACTTATACAGGGTGTCCGGAAACTCGTAGTACAAGGGGGAAACTGGTGAATCTACATCACATTTGGAGTCGATTTTGTAGTATATTTTTTTTTATTTGAGCTTTCGTTATCGAGTAAATCGAGTTTGAATTGATTTTTTTTTTTTTTTTTTTTTTTTTTTAATCAAATTCTTATAAATTATTACTGAAGATCAAAGTACCCAACTAATTAAAACTGTTTGAAAGTAAAACAAATAAGGAAACACGGATTTGAAGCATTATTTTGAAATCACCCTTCATTTAACCCGGTGTAATCATAAAATATTTCTGCTCTGCAGGGTTAAAACATCTGATATTCAACCCTTAACACCAGAAAAAACTTTAACCCTAAAATAGCCGAAAAATATTTTTTTTTTGTTTTTTTTTTTTTTTTTTGAAAATGCTCAAATCAAAAAACTTTATGTTTTTTTGGGTTCCCCATGTGGTGTAGATTCTCCAGTTTCCCGCTTGTACTACGAGTTTCCGGACACCGTGTATATCTATTTTCCTGTAAGCTGGAGTATGTTTGGTTAGGCTATATACAGCATTATTATATTTTAGAGCTGGCAGAGAAATGGAACCTAGACAAAAGAAAAATACAAAAGTAATAATTATAGCCAGTGGAAATCTCGGGATCCGAAATTGCTGAAGCTGAAGAAACTGAAGGGAGTATGCGAGGAAGGAGATGGGTAAGAGGAAGTTTTGGAACTGCCTTGCTATTCAGACAGTCACTAAAGTCTGTTCAAGCAAATTTTCGATATTGAATGATTATCTTTCACCGAGACAATATTGTGATATACTCTAGAGCATTGTTACAATATAGGAAACCTCCTGGTTTTTTGTAAAAGTTTAGAAAAATAACCAAAATGACAGTAGAACTTTAAGAACTATTATTTTCTAGTAATCTGTAGATTGAAAGAGCAAAGTACACTTTCAGATGTGCTCAAAATGCTTCAGTAAAACGAGAAATACTTGACTATTTCTTACTTAGAAGCGAATTACCTATTTATGCAATATCGTCGTAGTAAAATATACACCACCGGTGTTAGATTATAAATTATAAATAATGGATTCAGTTTGATACGCGTCGGGAGGTGTGTCTTGGGATTCACAATCTCATTACGTCAAATGTGTCCTTGGCTCAAGAAAATAATATGTTCATAGTCACAAACTAACTCAACGCAATGGAGAATGTATTAAATTTATTATTTACACTGCTAGGAGAGAAAAACATGTTTTTAAGTAATAACCGACACGAGGCCGAAAAGAATAAAAAAACGATAACAGAGATAATAATATTACGAGATACGATAGTAATTTTATAGGTGCATAGATTTTCAACGAACATTACAAATCAAATTTAGGATAGGTTGTAGAAATGTTAGGTTAGATTTAATTCCATTTGTCACTAAGGTACATTGAAACAGCAGTAATGAATGTCGAAAGTTGACAATCTAAAATCTAAACGACTGAAATTTCATGAACAAACTGAAACATTTACGAACTTATTTGTGCAGGCAGCCAAGCGAGGAACTAATGTGACTACCGTACAAGAGTCTCTATTGCCCGGAATCAGTTACGGCATGCCTCGAAAGACTGAACAGAAAGAAAAATATAAGGGAAGTATCGATCCAGAACCCGGAGATCTGCCACTTTGCAAAAATTCTATACCCAGCTATACCTACATTATTGACGTTTTCAGTTTCTCGATTCATAATATTAGTAGTAACAGGAGTTGTTAACTCAATACAGTGCGAACTTTACAATAAATCAACTGTTCAGTAGGCACATATGACACTACACACTCTAGATAGTGTATTTAATCGGCCAAGGTCAACCGACTTAATTGAAAAATGGGCTTGACTCAAAGCAAAAAAGAAATTTTATTCATCTGTCCAGTTGAGGAGCAATAACAAACACTATTCAGCTTACTAAATATAAAATAAAGCGACTAAACTATTTATTGTTCACGGCCATTCACCGCGAGAAGGGTAATAAATAATAAATTTTAAAAAATTGAATACATTATAAAGTAGAATATTTGTTTGTTTGTTTGTTTCAGCAAAAAAACTCTCGAACGGCGATATCTGGAGTTTTGAAATTACATACACACTGCACAGCTCTTTCAAAACGAAATGTCTAGGTTAATGCAATTTCCATGATGAGCTACGGAGCTTTTCTATATCAAATTGCCTATCGTGTTCTGAAATCCTCACAACACATGGGTGTATCGGCTCGTACCCGAAAAACTTTAACCAGCACATTTGGAGTAAAAATGTTATGGGCAATTTGCCGTCCGGTAACATTTTTTAAAAATTAAAAACAAAAAAATTCCACAGTCCGTCACTATCCACAGTATAGGGGTTTTGTCCACAAATAAGCAACGCCGCGCTACCTAGCTGCTACCTTGCTTTTATTAGCAAGCGTGTCGAAAAGCGTCTTCGCTCTTTCCTACACACTAAAAAATAATAGTTAAAAATGAGACGAAGGTGTTGAGTTGCGACGCGACATGTGGTGAAAATATGAATAGTAATTTTTTTTTTAAAAAGTTACCGGACAGCAAAGTGGCTTTAACATTTTTTACTCGATAAATGCTCAGGAATCGCTGGTTAAAATTTGTTGGAACGTGCCGATACACCCTGTATACAGGGTGTATCGGCACGTACCCGACAAGCACCTATATTGGGGCACTTTTACAATCACAACGAAATGGCACGGCACCATTCGTCTCATTTTTAACTATTATTATTTAGTGTGAGCGAAAGAGCGAAGACGCTTTTCGACATACTTGCTTATAACAGCTGTTGAACACGAAAAGCAATGCCAATGACAGTGATGTAGTGTGGAAATTTTTAATTTTTTTGTTTTTAATAAAAAAAAATGCTACCGGACAGCAAAGTGCCCATAACATTTTTTACTCCAAATGTGCTAAGGAATAGCTGGTTAAAGTTTGTCGGGTTAGTGCCGATACACCCTGTATACATATCATATAGTCAATTTGTTAGGAAATCTGTCAATTCATTCGTTAAATGCCCGCGGTCCTGTTTTCAACAGGAATACGAATAATCTTATCGAATTTTTGATAAATTAGCAATATTTTATATCAGCAAGTTTTCTCCGTGTGTTGCATTATGTATTACTTGTTCATCTATCATAGACCTTAGACTTTGGATATTATCATAAAACAAAACCTATGTGACGCAGAGCACGTAAATGCCAGTTATCATTAGTGAAACAGGTTTTGTTCTACGAATCTCATTAGAGAAATTTAAGGCAATACAGGATCTGAGTTAAAAAGACGTCGTGCGTCTTAAAGACGTGGCACGTCTTCAGAAACAAAATGTGAGATATGAATATAATAAACTCAAAAGGAAATTGATTCAACTCAAAATAATTTAAAAACATACGGCATTAAGCCTAGTTGGCGTTTAGTTAACCCTATCAGTACCGCACTTTTATTTGCACATATAGATGATATTTTAATATTGAAAGCACCCTTCCAGCGTTTTAGGGACATATATGACCGGGCGTCCATGTTTTATAAAAGTATTTTTATTTTTTTTTCTATCATGTGGAAATACGTTATTTTTTAACGTTAGAAATAAAAATAATAATTCTTTCCAGTTTGCCTCAAACTTTTGTACTGGATGCCATTAATAAAATACAAAAAATAGTCAAAAAGAATAATTCATATTCCGCGTAACAATCGGTTTAACTTTAAAAAATATTCTTATTTTTTTGTATGAACGAGATAAAAGTGAAGTTACAATTTTTTTTCAAATTCCGCATACAAAACGAATGTGTATTAGAAATTTCGAGTTCTTTCAATTTGTCCACGATTACAGTAAAAAAAAATAAGTAAAAATGTGGTTAGCGCTTCTGACAACATTTTTCACTTTGATATTATAATTTTATTATTTAGAAAAAGTAATGTTTATTTTAAATATATACACCGGTAAGATTATTTTATCTAGTTTCTAAAACAGTATTTTTTTAAGGAAAATTTAAAAATAAGAATATATAGCGCATTTGAAATACACAGAAAACAAGGGTTAAACAATTATTTGAAAAATTTTGATGTAATTTTTTTTCTAATTTTATTTTTATTATTTTTAGGTCTCGAAGGGTTATTTTAGTCTGGAAAAAAACGTATCGAACAACCAATTGTTTAATTTAAAAACAAATAATGTAACATGCATAAATATGAAGATAGCATAAAAGAACATAATAGTAAAAATGGACCCCAGTCCAAGCAAAAAAGTCAAAGCGGGATGTGTCATTTTATTTACAGTATTTGTAGCTAGAATAAAGGTTGCAACCTAGCATAAAAAAGTGGGTGTGTCAAGCCTACGCAAGACAGAAGTGAAACTTCTAGTTTCAGCTGATGCTTGGCGTGGCGCAGTTCGCTGGTGTCTGAGAGAGAGGAAAGAAGAGAAGAGAGAGAACGTTCGTGAGCGGCTCCCCCACCTCAACAAGGTTTCACTTCAAAAATGCCACAGCCGAGAATCGAACCTCGCTTAACTGATTGAAAGCCAACCACGCTGAGCACCAACTGTAAGCAAAGCCGCATAAATTGATTATATTATGTAGGTTCTGAAAATATGAGAGCTTGTTATGTTTTATAATGTTACCTACATCACACCCAAAATATAATATATTTTTAAAAATAATGTACAATGTACAGAAATAGAATCCCACACAAGATCGCGTAGTGCGCTCTAGCGAACGGATATTTTATCAGAGGGAGATAGTTTTAATTTTTTTTTCTGTAAATTATTACATATTATCAAAATAAATAAATTAATTAAATAAATGTAATACAATTATCATAATATACGGATTAGATAATAATTTTAATCCAACACAATAACGCAAAGCGCGCTCTAGCGGAGTAATGTTTTATCACAGTGAGATAAGTGTTTTTATTATTTTGCAATATTATTTTCTTTTAAAAAATGTTCTGACCTACTAAAAAATAAGATATTGAATGAAAAAGGCGTTAAAAACAAAAAAATAATGTGCGATGGCCGAGAATCGAACTCGGATCAACTGCTTGGAAGGCAACTATGCTGACCATTACACCACCAACGCCAGTTGTCGGGATGAGCTAAGAAGCATTTATATGTTACTTCAAAACTTTGACTAGATCAAATGAACTTTAATCGGTGGTGGGGGTACCCGCATTTTCGTTTCGGTCATGAGTCGGTTTTACTCCGGTCCTCGAAATTGCATGACGCGCGTAAAGAAGTTTCACTTCAAAAATAGACGCCATTAGGAATATCCTTCACCAGCGATACGCAAAATATGGGGCGATTTGTCTGACAAAATCAAGAAATATTAATTCTTTTGTTCAGGAGTTCCACAGGAGGAACTTTGGTATTGAAAGGGTTAAAAGAAAATGTCTTTTAGCAAACTCATATTTCCGTTGTCTGGCGCCTCCCCAACCCTTAACATAAACCCGCCCTGCGTCTGAATAATAATATTTTTGTGACTCACCACTGTATACACTTACGTGGCAGAATATGACTGCATTATGCGAGTAGAGGGACACAACCAAGTGCAGTACATGAGTACACGATGCACATGATTTTAAGATCGCACGTTCGAATGTATTATAATTTGTGCACGCCGGTAGTGGCTCAAATTCGTTCGAAATATTTTGAAAAACCCCCACGCAGTCCATCTTACCCGCAGTACTCTTAGGATATAGTACACCACTACTACACAAGCAAGAATCTCTTAAAAATAATTCTATTGTAAGCAGGTACATGTTATGGAAGCACTATGATTCTTAAACAGAGAAAAATAAGTAAAAATGAGAGATTTCTTTAAGAGGAAGCTACAAGCCAAAAATGTGTATATTCTTGGTATACCTTATATCGTAGGTAATAGGCATTAAAATCGCTTGACAAACGGAGTCTAGAAACGTTCGATTTCAAGCAAAAAACTGCTTTTTATTTATTTTGTAAATAATTTTGTAAGAAAGAAAAATAGTTAATCAAGTGAAACTGTCACAGATAATCTTAGCTATAATACTGTATTTTTTTAAAGTTGTTTCGTTTATGCGTTCATACGTTTCTATTGAAAAAAAATTTTTAGTACTTTGCATTTATATTTTTTATTGAGTAATTTATATATTTATTTGTATTCTACTCTTGCGAAGCGATAGAAAAACCTTCAATTTATCTAAAGCATATTTTTTTTGTACTCATAATGTACACCAATTCGTTATAAAGATTAATCAAAATAGTGATTTGGCATTAAGCTTCGCCTTAAAAATAATTATATTGTAAGCAGGTACATGTTATGGAAGCACTATGATGCTTACACGGAGAAAAATGAGTACGGCTTTTTTTAATCAAGATTCTGTTATAAATGTGATCATGCATAATCATTTCCCAATAAAATATTAGTCATTCAGAATATGTCAGAACACGTGTTCACGCAGGTGCCCTTGTCCGAATAAATATAATGGACGAGATTATTATTTAGACATATCATATTCGTGCTTTACTGATAGTTTGTTATGAACTTTGTCAAATCATTCGTTATAGGCCTCCAGTCCCATTTTAACAGTAAAACGAATAATTTGACCAGATTTTAATAAAATAACAATACTTCATACCATTAAGTAACGGAGATTACGAGAGTTACACGGAGTAGGTACTACAAGGTATCACGGAAGGTACCTACTACACGGAGAAAAATAAGAATTGCTGATTTATAAATATCATGTTAAGAACGTGATGGCAGGCCATTTCATAACAAACTATAATTTAGAATATAGCGGAACACGTGTTCATGCAGCTGCGTTTACCCCAGTAAATATAGTGACGAAATGCGAAAATATTATTATTATGAATACGTGTTCCAACATCCCCATAACACATTCGTGTTTTACTGACAGTTTGTTGTTAGGAAACCTGTATATTCATTGCTAAAGACCTGCTCCCGTTTTCAAACGGAATATGAATAAGTTGACCAGATATTTGATATATTAGCAATATTTTATATCAGTAAGTTTTCTCCATGTAAGGTAAGTACCACGGTAGGTACTGTAGGTAGGTACTGCGTTAGGTAGGGACAAGGTATTGCAATACGTAGGCACTACGCTAGGTGTGCTTATATAAGGCACTATGTAATACGGACTCAAGAATTCAAAGTAACTGAGGAAAATTCCAAGTTGAACAAAACTGGCTGTAAGAAGGTGATCACAGAAAACAGATTTCTCTGAAAAAAATAGACGTTCTCCTAATTACCAATATCTCAATGGAAAAAAGGTGGTACGATACTCGGCTTAGGGCACAGAGGTCGGGGGTTCAAATTACGGGCCCCGTAGTAAACGTTCAAAGATGGTTTGAAAGAGAGATATGTAAATACGAATGTTAGAGGGAGCGCACTAATATTAAAAAAAAAAACGATATCAATTATGCGAAAATTAGTTACACTGTGAATTTTTTCATACCTATAAAATATTAAATAAGAGAACAAAACGTGTTTTAAATAATTTTCGAAGCTTACTTAGCAATTTTTTTCTATAGAGGGAATTTCATATAATTAAAGTTTCGGCATTACACATGTATAGATATTATCTTAAAAAATATCTTTTTTTAAACTTAAATTGTGAGTGCGGGGACTTAAATAAACAAAACCATATTTCACACACCGTTTCTGCGTGTTTCCCGGTTAGACACCATAATTCAGAATCAAAAGTTTTTTTAAAGTGACTTTAGCTATTTCTAATGACAAGATTTAAATAGACAAGTACTCTCCAATCGTAATCTTCCTCTTCCCAATTTCTTCAGCCTCACATTATTTTTTCAAAAACGGAGATCCACCCGTGGAACTCGTTTCAGAGAGTTAGACACTTGAACGGTATCAAAATTTAAACTAAACTTTTTACTTTAAAAAAAGTATTTCCGACATCCCAAAAGGGTTTGGCTTCTCGATCTGTGGTTAAATAATTCACGCATTATCAGTTAACAAAATTACTTAACTATTAGTTACACTTAAGCATTGAAGTCGATATGTATCATTACGTTATCGAGTAATAAATAAGTAAAGGGGATAGCAACGAATTGATCCAGACAGACATTGGAAAAATTCAAAATCCAATAAGACTGAAAACTTACAAGAACATTGTACGTAGTCCGTGTAGGGTGGAACGAAATGAACGAATGGCTGAACGCCAACTGGCTTTATCGATCCGCTTGGTCCACGGGGTGAAATGAACATAGACTGAAGTAAATGTAAAAATACCAAGGAGTTAAAATATGGATTTAAATTGGCATATTTTATCGAGCACCAAAATATTTTTTATCACCAAATCGCCTACGATAGTAAGTAATATTTAAAAGGTACTAAACTACTACTTTGGCGACAAAGACAAGTATTTGGGCATCCAATCTGTCTATATAAAAAAAATGTTTGTTCAAAATCTGAAATCTCTGAAAGTTCTGATTGCTTTGAAATTATGACACAAAGTTGAATTCGAATACGCGTGTGTATGATTTATCATGGTTCCATGATAAATCAACACAGTGACAATTCAACACACCTTTAAAGTGATATAAAGTCATTAGAAACGATAAAAAATAATAATTTAAACCTAACCTAACCTACTTAACCCAGTTAATAAAGTTTTTGTTTCATCACTTTCCATGACTTTATATAACTTTTTAAAGATGTGATGAATTATAATTTTGATAATTCATCTGGTCACCGTTTTTATATAGATATGTAAAAACATGTTTTTTTGAAAAAAAGCGCCATCTGTTGGACAAACATGTTTTGTTTGTTTTTTTAAACAGCGCCACCTGTTGGATATAAAATCAACAAGCGCTATATTTCTCTATCTGCACAGACAGACTGAGCCACAGCAACGTATGGCGGGGTACAGCTAGTAACTAATAAATTAGTGTTAAGTTAAATACAAGCCATTCAATTACAAGATTGGATGGTGAGATTTTGATTTATGAAAAAAACATAATATTAAAATAGATCGCGTCAGTGTTCAGTAAAGCGATGGCAACTTTCTTTTTTATAAAATTGTGTTCATTTTTCACATTAAAAGATAAACATCTATTCAGTTGTCGTGCGAAGCATCAAAGGCTTCGTACCAGAAACAGCACGTTAACTGGCAATTTGTTGGTAACGCATCGTTGAAATAAATAATATCGTATTCAAACACACAATCATCACGTATATTGTCGTGGAAAAACCTCGTTAAAATTTGTCGTCAGGATCACGTATGATAGATTTCTAAAGCAAGTATTGGGTCGTGGGATGTACTGGAATGGAGATAATCGGGTGATCGGGTGATTGGGTTATCAATTTAGTAAGAAAAGTCCCAAGAAACGAGATTCGCGTTACTTGCGCAAGACAGAGTGACAAAAAATATAGCAATGGAAACAAACGTATTTAAGCCAACCTTTTGTGGTGCGAAATTTTAGCAGAAGTCGGACGTAACCAATTTGAAAGTAAAGCACGAGGTGAGAAGGTTAATCCATCAAGGGCCTTGCCTCCTATCGGAGGTTGACTATCATCAATTATCAAGGTAATATCACTAGCGCACTTTTACCACCTGACACCCGTATATAGCTTGGTCATTAAAGTTGCAAACAGATGTTTTAAAATACTCCTACAATGGAAATTTTATTAAATTACTATGGATTTATAATAATTATGTAAATAAAGCGAAACACACCATTACAGCATGATGTTACGATGAGTCGGCGGAAATATATAATGCCAAGATTTGATCTTTGCCCAGAGTCTCTCAGTATACCTATACCCAGTACCTACTAGGGTGACATGTCAGCTGCCACACAACACATGAAATACCTAGCTCGAATAAAAAAAGCTTCATTCTCATGAAACTTCAACTTTGAACAAGACATGGTGTGCCAAAACTGTGAATCACGGATGGAAATAATCGTAAAACGATCTACAAGATATTGTAAAGAATTAAGTAGAAATCCAAGGAATTAACAGACACTACAAAAACAAGAGACGGGTTTATCGCAATAAGATAATAAGACAAAGTGTTCGATATTCGAAAAATTTCGGAAAATTCTGACAAGTATTATACCGATATTTGCGTTATAGGGAGATAGTGGGAGGAGTTTTATAAATTAACAGCTGTTCAAACTGAGGTTATAGATAACGGATTATTAAAACAGTGTTAGTATTATACTCAGTGCAGAATTAGCACTCGAAAATTTTCGCATTTCATGGTAGGAATGTATTAGGAAACTGTTTGCTATCCAATTTTCAACAGGATTTTAATAAATCGGAAATATTCATCAAATTCCATAATTTGTTTCCAACGAAATGTAATTTTGAAGTGTCAACAGTTGATCAAATAGGATATTTGAATAATGGCAATAATTAATAAACAAACATTAGTTGTAGTGACAATAAGTTAAATACTCAGGAATGTAGCAAGTATTAAGCACCTTTACAAAAGACGCTCTGGCCAAATTAGCGTGCTACGACGTTATTGTGCTCGCACTCTAATTCCATTCAAAAACGCGACAGCGCCAAAACGTACTCGAAAAGCTATAGGTATCTAGGTATATACTACCTCTTAAAAGACAGAGATTTTTAAATACCAATTTTTTTATTGAAATTAGCTGTCAGACCAGAGACAATCAAACCCCAGACGTGGGATCGGTATACTTTGCCAAAATATCTATTCCGAGCTTCAAGGGTACCTCTCAGTGGCTTGTGACTTGCCATTGGAATAATCGGTATACGTTTATTTATTATTGTTGGTGTCACGTGGCAACACTTAGTGAATAAAATAATACATTATATCGCAATGTTTAAAACAAGTCTCTGGTGCGGTTTACTCGTTGAGACGGACGACAGGTGCTTTGGCAGATAAATATTTGCTGAAAGGTGGACGGACGAAGAGGACATTAAGTTGTGCTTATCATGTTGTCACGATAGCAATGTAAGTTATATCCTTATAAATGAAATTAACTACAACATTCTCATTAATTTGGGGTTGGTGTTTGTCAGTCATTCGGTGACATCCAGCGTCACTCAACTACATGTCCCGGGGATCTGGCGGAGTGGAAATTCCTCAAAATGTGATCTGTGATATGAACCCGTTCAGGATTAAGAAACAAGATGAACAAGGAAAAGCCAAAAAGAGGGAAAGATATGTAAGAATAAGCAAGAAGAAGGAAGCCATAAAGAAGAAACAATAACGCTCAATCAATTCCTTTATTCCTGTCCATCCTAAATTCCAATATTGGTTTATTAGGTTGCCATGCATACCGGTTGATTAAACTCCAACCTCCTTCCAATCCTCCGAGCACGTGTTCCAAGTCCTAACAAAAGAGTTCCCCCTGGTAGTCTAATCGGGACAGGAATGTACAATCGTATCGTAACTGCTCCCGACTATCAGAATACAGCGAAACTGTGCGAGGCTGAAAGGAAAAAGGAAGGTTAGGAAGTATCCGGGTATTAAGATCTGATCACCAAAACACGGCTAAAGCTTTTTAAATCAAAGTTTCGATTCTGAATGGTGGTTTTTCATCGGGGCGATACTGAGAGTATCTATCAATTTGGATTAATAAAGGCAATACTACTACTACATTCTACAAGAAATTAATGTTTATGTGTAAAATATGTTCAATAAATTTAAGGAAAAAGTTTAAGGAACCGACAAACGCACGTTAAGTGAGTGCACGTTTTATAAGTTGTAAGAATGAATGTTTATTTCACGCCTATAGCTGTACACCATGTGTATACCTATACAGTAGAAATTAAAAAATACACCCTCGATTTATTTATTAAAAATAATCACTTTGATGGTGTGTCTCTGTGTCTGTGTATAATTCCGGTTCAATGACCTCTGAGATTGCTGTGATTTTCAAAATTGAAACAGTACTGATTGCGGGAACGATCCAGACAAGCGATACGGTATATACCAAAATTATTTAATTAGTTAATAAATCTATATTTGAAATGTGTAATTTCTTTGTTTAAATTTTTAACATGTATCGTAATTTTTCAAGTTTACCAACTGCATTCATTTGAAAGATAAATTTCTGATCGTCTTTAAAATTGACAATTGGAAGGCAACGATCCTGAGGATAATATTTTTTTATAAATACTTTCAGCTTCAAATATCCTACAATTATAATATCAAGTGATTTTATCACGCGTTTGCGCTAGTATTACATAAAAACAAACACATGTGGATACTTCCTATTTCGTAAACAATTAATTTAATAAAACTTTATTAACTTGACGAGCCAAGTTTATATTTTCCGTGACCATTTCAAAACACGATATAACCTAATAAAATATTCGTGTATATTCTTTTGCAATGCAGCAAAACTGTTTACGTGCTTAAATGAAATTACCGAGGCGCTTATCAAATAAATCATGCAACGAACCAAAGCGCATTGATTCAAAGTTATTTACTATCAAACTAATAATAATTAGACAGGAATCTTTGGCATGAAATAGTACTGGACCAGTCCACTGCAGTTGTGAAGAAGTGCAGTTGGCAAACAGGCTGGACGCATATTTCAAGTGCAGGGTCGATCGAAGAACGTGAGTCAAAGGCTCGATACGTCTGCACATATCCAATACACACAAAGGTCGAACACTAATATGCCTTAACCATTGAAGAGATATATATATGGCCTCTACAAATACAGTCTTCAACACTGATGTAACAATCGTTTACATTTCAGGTAGTACCTAAAATGCTTTGATAGAAGCACAAGTAATAGATTTACCTTACGTGTAACATACATACATAAATATATTTATTTATTTTATTTGGACGTTCACATTCACAAGTTATAATATACTAAATATTAAATAGGTACATGGTCAATGTAACTGTTATTTATGTCCTTAAATGTCTTCTGGGATAAAAAATATTGTTTTTAATCCTTACTAATGATGTAGGTATGAGAAGTAATAACAAACAATACTCAATAGGAAGAAAATGCACGGAGAGATGTAGAGAACAATTGAAAAAGTAAGAATTTGTGCGATGATATAAAGAGATTTTTTTTTTTCAATACATAAGTAAACGAAACTACGAAAAACTGTATTAAATTATAAATTAATTAAATATCACGAAAAAAAAGGTATAAATTTGTATGCTAGCAAAAAATCGCGAGAAATGTTTAAGGACGGGTTGTTTCACAAAATTTGAACAATTCATCAAATTTCAAAGTTCATTTTCATGATTTGTGGAGATTCTATTCAAGTTCTGTTATTATGTCAGTTTTGTGAAACAACTGGCCAGTAGTGATATAAGAACAGAACTTGAATAGAACCTTTGAAATTTGAAGAATTGTTCAAATTCTCTGAACAACCCATCCTTAGTGTAGTAATTTTTCGTAGTGGGTGTATGTTGTGATTGCGCGAGTAATTTGTGAGTTATTTGCTGCATAAGTGTTGTTGGATTCTGTATGGAAAAGCGCGGTGGTGTGTCTGGTTCGTCTGATTGGAACATTTAAACCAGTGATTCCCAAAGTGGTCTATATCGACCCCCAGGGGTCTATGACAACCTGCAAGGGGTCTACGTCAGCGAAAAAAAAAATTGGGGGTCCATGAAATGAAAATGGGGGTCCACGATAGTGGATCTCAACATACACTGATAGTACCTATTTACTTACACTTAACCGACACTAAAGGTGAATCAATATTTCATGTTTTGAAGGATTACTTAATTGAAAAAGCAATCCCTTCATCAAATATAATGTCAGTAGCTACAGATGGAGCACCTGCCATGGTTGGACGTTATCGTGGATTTATAAGCTATTTAAAAAAAATGTGCCAGGGGTGTTAGCAATACATTGTGTCATCCATCGACAACATTTAGTTGCTAAAAATTTGAGTGTTAGATTACATGAATCTCTTCAATTAGTCATTGATGCAGTAAACCGAATCCAAAGCAACGCGTTGAATACGTTATTTGCGCAGTTGAGTGAAGAAAATGACGAACATTTTCATCAATTACTCCTTCACACTGAAGTACGCTGGCTGTCGAAAGGCTTATGTTTGACAAGATTTTTTCCACTTTTTGAGACTATTTTAGAATTTCTGGATACTAAAGATAAAATTTTTAAAGACAATTTAATGAAGTGGAAAACAGACATCGCCTATTTAACAGATTTGTTTACAAAATTTAATATGGTTAATTTGCAGTTACAAGGCGACAGTCAAAATTTGATTAAAACAAAGTCCATCTTATCAGCGTTTCTTGCCAGAGTTAAACTAATGAAGCAAAATATTGGACGGGGCGAATTTTCCCAGTTTCCCAATTTGTCACAGACAAACTGCCAGGAAGACGAAGTTTCAACCTACGTTCAACATTTAAATGCCCTCTATTCAGATTTTGAAACTAGGTTTGAGGATGTTTTGACTATGGTAATACCACCGTGGATAATTAACCCATATGGTGACATAGAAGAAATGAATGTCATAAAACAAGAGGAACTGACTGAAATAAGTACGAAAGAAGAACTCAAGGTTCAGTTTAAGCACGGATATCAGCACTTCTAGCTGCAAAAAAACATACCCGTTACTTATCCCGTATTATGGAATATGGCGAGGAAATTTTTAATTTCCTTTCCATCGTCATCATTCCATCATCGAAACAGACTGGACATCACTAGCCGAGGAGACTTAAGATTAAACCTTACAAAATTGACGCCAAATGTTGATAATTTATTATTAAAGCATCAGGTTTATCCTTCCCACTAAAAACATTTACCTATTGCTTAGTTTATTTTATATTACGTTTATTTTGTATAACAGATACAAAATTTTATTTTGAGTACCTAGTTTTAATTTAAATTCAATTAATAAATGTATAAAACTGAACATGTGTTTTTACTTTAAGTTTATAACACTAAACTTCACTACAGTTAGAAATTTACAAAAAATCAATATCAGGTAAGTAGGGGGTCTACCAAAAACAGAAAAACATGGCAAGGGGTCTACGACACAAAAAAGTTTGGGAACCTCTGATTTAAACCAATGACGTATAAGTAATTCGGTACTATCTACTTTATTACTAAGCAGATTGTGAAGAAACAATCAATCTGACAATATATGTCTTTTTTGTAAAGTTAACACACAACTAAGAGACAAGACAACTTAAAAACTCTTCTCCTGGAATTGATAATATCAGAATGAGCGATATTAAAAAACACATATCTACCTTAGGTCCAATTATAACCCATTTTGTTAATAGAATCATATTTGAGGCAAAAATTCCAGATGACTTAAAATGTAGTATCATCCGACCCATTTATAAAGGCGGTGATCACACTGTATTGGGTAATTATAGACCGATTAGTATTTTGCCATCACTCGAAAAAATCCTTGAAAAATACATTCAGCTGAAATTGATTAAATATTTAGAAGATTTTTCTATTATTGATACAAATCAATACGGCTTCCAGAAAAAAAAGGGCACTGAAATGCTAATTCAGAAGTTTGCCAGCCTAATAAATAATGAATTAAATAGTAAAAATCATGTATTAGTCTTATTTATAGATTATTCCAAGGCATTTGACACTATTGATCATAAAAAATTATTGAAAATATTAGAAATCATAGGAATAAGAGGGAAACTTCTAAAACTCTTTGAAAATTACTTGAACAACCGATGCATGAAAATAAAACTTTTGAACACCTTAAGTAAACAAAGGAAAATATTAGCAGGCGTTCCTCAAGGTTCCATATTGGGACCAATTTTATATATTATTTATGTATCTTTTATTAAGTACATTTTTAAACATGTAAAACACTTTGTATATGCGGACGATACTGCATTGGTGATTTCTCACAGTGATTTGCAATTATGTATTGAACTATTACAAAAAGATTACATTGAACTTTTGAAATGGTCTCACGACTCTGGTTTAATTATAAATGCCAAAAAAACTAAATTGATACATATTAGATCACCCAATGCTAAGGCAAATATTATTACACCTGAAATAAAGACACACACTTCAAATTGCTTACATGTTGGTATTCCTGCAATATGTACATGTGAAAATATTGAGCTGGTCACAGAGTATGTATATTTAGGTATTATTATTGATTGTTTTTTCAAATGGGACTTACAAATAAATAAAGTATGTGAACGTCTGAGATCTATTGTTAATAGATTATATAAATTGAAATTCTATGTTCCAATAAGTACACTTAGAATAATTTATTTATCACTAGCTGAATCTATTATAAGGTATGGAATCACAGCTTGGGGGCTTTCATGTAAAACAAATATAAACCATGTTCAATCAGTTCAAAATTCACTAGTTAAATTATTAGCTCATAAAAGTTTATACGAACAAAGGCATAATGTTCCATACCTTTATCAGAATCTTAAAATTTTGTCAGTAAGATCAATTCTGTGGTATAAAATTATATTTCAGCATATGAATAGCCCTATATACATAAATAGACTAGACCACACTTACAATACTCGTTTTACGTTAAATGAAGGACTAATTGTACCTAAGCATTTAAACAAATATGGACAAAGAACACTGGACTACATGATACCTAGGTGCTTAAATATGTTACCTGCTGAAATAAAAAAATGTACAAATGTAAAAACAAATATTATGTTGAAAAATTGGCTCGCTGAAAGAAATAGTTTGTATTAGAGTCTAATACAAACTATAGGTAGATACTATCACTGTTGTGTATATTTTTTTATATTTTTAAAACAAATTGTTATTTTTATTGTTATCACTGTTGTCATTAAGTAAAATAAGTTTTTATCTTTTTTAAATATTTTTTATGTGAAAAGTTGCCATCGACAAACTACTGAAAAGTAGTTTATTGGAACTTTTCTATTTTTTTTCTGTATTTTTTATTTTATTATTTACTGTAATATGTATTTTTTTTGTCTTGCTTTCTTTAAATATAAAAAAAAAAAAAAAAAATTATTATTTTAATTTTGTTGTAAATGTTGAGTAAATATTTCAAAAAAATATTCTGTATACTTTCTAGTAAATCTATGTATTCCTTATATTGAGGATTCCGCATTGTAGAAGCATACACGCATTGAATACAAGTTATTCAGGAGTCAAAACATGACTATTATCAGATGTCTAGCTAAATTTAATTTATTTTTAATTTCGAAGTTTACTTTGAAGAGCAAGGTGTAGTTTTATAGTACTTACCATAAACACCAATCAAAAATAATAATTTAGGTCTAATACGTATTTATCAGAAAGAGACGTATCAGCGGAACTGTGTAAGCGGCAATACCACATTATAGAATTCATGGCGATGAGTCATCGCAACAATGGAAACATGTTGTGCGTCTTGCGTCTTTGTTGCTGTGGATGAGGTTGAGCGAAATATCAAACATTGTTTAAGAGTATTCGGTACAAAGAAAGAATTCCATTGTTATCAGGCAGAACCGTTTCTAAACATGGAATCTATTGTAACTTTACAATGACACAAAGCTGGTACATTAGTTGCTCTTTATGCTCGCTAAGAGAGATATAGGTTGGATAAGCCTAGATGATACCATTACTAAAAATTACTGATAATATACCGGGTCTTAATTTACACCGTTTTCAAAACGGAAATCATAGTAGGAGTTAAAACTTATACGAATTAAACCCTTATGGACAGAACGTTTTTTTAAAACTGAATATTTAACGTGAAAGTTGGTTGACATGGCATCAGCGGTGTTTAGTGTTCAGAACTAAATAGCTAGTCATTTCCCAACCTTCCGGTTTTTCCATCACTTTTCCCCTCGCCACGTCCTTCAGCCTCAGCCCATTTTCCCACGGGAGCAGTTGGGACTCTTGAGCGGTATTCACGTCAAAAGGTCATGGTAAGTTTTGTGGTATAACACCCCACGAAAAGAAGAAGAATATGATGTCACGAGAACCTAAAACATGGGACGTACAATTTTCCATATTATGTTCGTGCTTGCTTAAAACATGCAGTAACATGGTGTGGGTAGTACCCACCTATTCGTGTTTCCCAGCTCCCGCAGTCTAATGCTACGTATACATACGCGAGCCGAACTGGCGAATTGAACATCAACTTACGGGAAAGGAACGAAGCAACAAAGGCGCGAAATACTCTTTGCAGTTGACTCGGCTCGCGTTTTGGTTCGCAAATTTATACACACCAATAGAGAAACGTTACCACTGATCATAAAATCCCAAGAAGTGAGATCTATACCGACTTCAAGAAAACTGATTTACAAAAGACTTTTCGACGTCTAGGACACAGACTACACAGACGAATGAAATGATTATTTTCAAGAACATTTCGTTATTTGAAATATGTTATCAATTTCAACAAAAGTAAGGAAAAAATGACTATTCTCCGGTCACTTCTATAGGATTAACTCTTCAGTTAACGTTACCTTTTGATACTAAAATAACAACTCCACGCTCTGGTTAGTTTCCATTCGCGTGTCGTAAGTCAAATCTCGAGGAAAATCAATGTAAAGCGGCCTGCTCAAACTAAAACCGTTTTTAGCAGGAAAATCAAATAATAATATTAAAAGTCAGTATCTCACCAATTAAAAACGAAATTGCCTAATTAATAAAATCGAATAAATTATAAGCACGCCGAACTCTGCAAGGCTGGCAATAGTTTGTTTTAGAAAATGTACAAGTACATATAATGTAGCACACGTATTTGGTGGCCTTCAAATTCGTTTAAGCAATGGGATTATATTTCAGGAAAAAATATTTATGTCAGATAATAAGAAAGATTATCAAGCCAACGTATTTTCATACAAATAGGTGTTTCCAATACGATAAAAATATTATTAAGGTAAATAGTGCAATTACTGATCTCTAAAATGATTGAATGCCTTTGAAGGTGCAAACCTATTGGAAAGATATTCCTAGATGGCGTTTATTTATTTTTATTTTATCTTTTTATTTGGCTAATTTATACAGCGCCGTTTTCGTGAAAAATTACCTCAAGTGCGCTGTAACGAATAGTTACACTGAGAGAAACCGATTTTTGCCCTCGCAATAAATTAACAGCCCTTATTAATAAAACATCAGATTAAGAATGTTTTATGAACTATTTGCCTTGATAATACACAATGAACACGTGTTCGGAAAAATCATCATTCTAACGGGCACAAATGCAAGACTTGGGTTCGAACTTTGAGAGTCATTTTCTCGGGCTCTATGGCGCCGAACGGACTGAAATTAAGGAATCGTAATATGAATCACGGTCTGAAGCGAAATCAATATCAAAATCTGCATAAAGTAGCATTTGTGGAAAAATCATGATTCTAACGGGCACAAATGCAAGACATGGGTTCGAACTTTGAGAGTCGTTTTCTCGGGCTCTATGGCGCTGAACAGACTGAAATTAAGGAATCGTACTATAAATCATGGTCTGAAGCGATATCAATATCGGATCAATTTTCGTTGTAATGGAAAAATATTCGAATTTTCATGAACACGTGCTCGGACATCATGACAATATATTCGTAATGTTTATCAGGAAACCTGTTAATTCATTCGTAAGGCCTGCAATCCCGTTTTTAACCGGAATTACCAATAATTTGAATCGATTCGTAAAAAATTAGCAATAGTAATTTTCTCCGTGTAGGATCCAAATTTCCCAAGAACAAGATTAGAAAAGTGAGTGTTTAGTTCATAAAAGTATCGTTTCCAAATACAACGAAAATTTCTAAATTCGATACGCAGATGTGTTCCAGAATATTTATATTATATTGCTTGAAGTCTTACCCAAGAAATATTACCGATAGTGAGTTAATCAGGTGTTAATTGGATTAGACATTTGTAGCAGAAACTAATTACGTGATAAGTGATGATAAGCATCGGACTTCAATCTCATCCATCTTCTTGGATCTCAAATTTGGAACAATAGAACGTAAAAAACCTTCATCAGTTTTTGATAAAAACGTCGAACTAAGAAGTTATTCAATTATTTACAATAACTTTGACGTCAAGAAAATGTAAATATTATGTAGATTCTAATCTCAGTTAAAAAACTGTTTACATTCTTCATTCTGATAGTAGACCTATTGTTTTTCCAAAATAAATTATAGTAGTCACGGGCAATTCAGTATAAGTCACGGGTTCATTCTGAATTGAAGGTTGAAAACATTTTTTTAATAATAAATCGATTGCCACAAACTATTATTACACTAGCTGAGGTGTACCAGTCGTTGCTGAGGGCTAAGGAGATTTTGTAGTTTTTTTTAAGATATACAATTCTGTGGTACATTATTTTGACTTATCTCGTAAGGTTTAGCCAGAGTTAGAAATGTACTTACATTTCTAAGTAGCCCGAAAATATTTTATTTACGACTTGATTACAAAACATCGACTTTTCTCTACCTTCTATAAATATAATATGAACGTTTTATACATAAACCTTCCGGAAGAAATTCTCTAAATGATAGTCAAAACCCGTTGCGTAGTTTAGAAGAACTAAGCGCACAAACATGCAGACGCAGGTAGTGACTTTATTTTATAGTATTTAGAGATTACTAGCTAAGTCCCCGAAGTTGTCAGGGATTGACGCAGTTTTTAATAATAAATCGATTGCCACAAATTTATATTATATTACTAGCTGAAGTCCCCGAAGTTGTCCCGGCAGAGTTTTTCGAAATCAAGATGTAGTAATTTTGCTCTTATTTTGAACATCAAGTGCGCAAAATTTCAACAAGTATCAACTTTAAGGGGGTGTGAAAAAAGGGTGGGGTGGTTTTTAGAATATCATATGGACAATGACCTTCCTCTTGTTTTAAAGGTCGAGTGTGCAAAATTTCATCAATGTCGAAATAAAACTAAAACTTACTGATGTGAAATACTGTTAATTTATTAAAAGTCTGGTCAAATTATTCGTTTTCCTGTTTAAAACGGAACTGCAGGCATTCAACGAATGAATTAACAATATCCTAATAAAATATCACTCAAAAGCGGATATTATCAAATTCCTTCATGATATTTATTAGAAAAAGAACACGTGTTCTCTATATATTCTGAATGACTAATATTTTATCAGAAAATTGGAATACAATCACTTTTTTGACAGGATCTTTTTTCGCCGTGCAGATTTGTTTAAATATCAAATCACTGCCGCCCGCCACAGTCACTCTTCTTTATTTAAATAGATATTATGATATGTTGAATAATATCCAATTAATAATCTTATTATTACTACAGGTAATTGATGTTCTTTAATTTGTATTTTAATGTCTTCCTACATTGGAAGTGTCACGAATTTACTGACGTTGCATAATAAATATTCAATTTTAAGTCGTACATAAACAAACAACGGAAATGCATTTCCCCGGTGTTAAAAGTCAGCGGATCAAGAAAGCAAATGGACTTCCATAGAGTTTTCATGTACTATTATTATTATTCACTTTACATTAACTCCACACCGGAGGCCTTGAGTTGACGCGAAAATAAGGTGTTTTACAAATAAAAGATATTATTTGCTAACTCTATATAACTTCATCATTGTGGGCATATTTTTTTCATGCATAGAGATGTAATACTCAATACAATATGAGCCATAAAAGAATTACGTGTTCATACAAAATTATTTATTTATTTAATCAGTTCAGTTGCAACAGCAAAAAACAACGACACAAAGAGTATATATGAATTAATAAACAATGCGTCAGCTTTGTACTTCATTCTGAAGGTTGTTATTATATTAGTGAAAATAGCGGATTCCATTTTATTCACAGATCTTTGGGTTTGAAAAAATGGTATGTGGGGCTGAAAATCTTCGAAAGCTTTAACTTATTTCCGAACTAATCTAATACTTCGTATTATAATGTCAAATCATAACGTATGTTTTTAATAAATAGCATCTTACTAGGAACAGAGGATTAACTTACATTAAATAATTACCCTATCTGTGAATCTTACGTTAAATACCCTATCTGTGATACCAATTTCCATACAAAACGAGAACAGAAATAAGCTATGACGAAATATTAACGTTGTGACGTGAAAAGTGAATTCATACCGATATCAAAAACAGCTGATTTGCCAGTAACGTCAGAATTTCCTTCAAATAGTAACGTGAATAAGAGCGTTGTTATAAAATAGTCAGCGGTTTTTAGTCTACTTGAGTCTACCAGCGTAATCTTATCTTAGTAGAAGTTATATTACATCTTTGTCTGTATTACCTGTGATGCTTCTGTCGACATATTACTGAAAAAAATGCATGTTGCCTCACAGTTCCACGTGCAGTTCAACAACCGGTAGCGATAAGCCGGCGTGTTTTATCTGTGTTGTGTCCGGCAGACAAGGGAAGAATAATAATTTATAAATGCAGCACTGCCGCTATAATAAAGTGACTAAACAGGATAAATGCGCGGACTTTGGACGGACAAGTGCTGGCTCCATCTCAGAGTAATATATTTGCACAAAACTCACACGCGAGTGTAATGATATCAACTTTGGTTCAGTCATACAACAAACACTACTGTCGTCAGGGGATCCCATGTTCGGGGTCATATGCCTTGTAAACTAGTATTGCAATCGGTTGCAAAGTTTTGCAATTGACCGCAGCACACAACCCTTTGTGCGACTGGAGGCGGCAGGTAGCAACAAAGCAGTGAAATTAAAAAGAAAATATTTTGAAAAAAAAACGTATGATTCACATTAAGTAAACTTTAAAACATCAAGCTGGCAACTATTTTCTAAAAGTAATTGGACAACAGCAATAATAAAAATATACACAATAAAAGCGCTATTATCAAATTCAGACAAAGGAAATGTTACCTGCTAATAATAATTACGATTGATTCGTTGTATTAATTATTCGTTGACCGGTCAGTGGTTGAGTGGGCATAGCGCTTGGGTCTCACCCGAGCGTCGCTTGTTCGATTCCTCGGCTGGCTAAGTCCTCCATCACAACACAAGCAACATTTTCGGCTTTCTGTGGTGGTAGTAGGAGATTTTCAAACATTGTTGGGTTATTCGTAACCTGGGAATGTTTGTCTTTCTTTTAAAAAAAAATAAAAAAAAAAAAAAAAAAAGGGGACACTGATGAACGAAAATGAAAAATTAAGTGAGCAGGATAAAGCCTTAATAAAATTTAACGTTTTGTTTATTTACGAATAATCAAATAGCACAAATCTTCAAAAATCACTTATGATAACGAAAACAAAACACTGGAAAATAATTGCAGTGTTATCGAGAATTTCCCGAGTTTTACCGGCGTAAAAAAAAAAAAGAAATTATATATTCACCTGACAGTGCGAACTCGTTGAACTGGCACGATTTGACGTATCTTATTCTTGTTGACGTTTATTCACGGTCACTGAAAACTTGACAGCTGTGAATGCCAATAATAATATACGCGTGCAGAAGACGCGTACTAGCTCCGACTTGGTCAGAAACAAACTGATTGCAACGAGTCGAACTCGCGGCAAACCGATTCCATCCACGTAACTTTTATCAATAGCCTGAAGTAATCGCACCTCGCCACAACGTAGAAATTCAATCAACGTGTGCTTGTCTCGGCCCAATGAAAGTAAGCATACTTTGTATAAAGTGGCTCGGTTTTCCTCGGTTCTAGAGGCTTCTTTTTTCCGCGGTGCGGAACGAGTTTATCACGCCACATCTCTCTGGTGGTTGGGAAAAATTTTAAGGCTGCTATGACTTGTTGACCTTTCACTTCACGAACGTTATTTATAATTTTAAAGTTTCACGTAAACATGGGATGTTTTAAATTCGCAGAGTTCAGTGACATACTTTCCTTTTACCCGGCAGCATTATATTGTATTGTATTTTACAACTTTTAATGATCAGCTGATAATGCTTTAGGACCGGTATGAAAACAGTGTCATTGCTTGTTTTGAATGACACCCAAGAAATTAAAACGGTTCCATTATAACTCAACACAGTGACAATTCAACACACATTTAAAAAGTGATATAAAGTCATTAGAAACGATGGAATTGTTTTTTAAACCTAACCTAACCTACATAACCCAGTTAATAATTTTTTTGTTTCATCACTTTCCATGACTTTATATAATTTTTTAAAGACGTGATGAATTATCATTGTGATGATTTATCCGGTCACCAATTAAAACATATCTATGTTGTGGTTTCTGCCACACTACTTATTGAGGTAATTTTCAATACTGGAAAAACTCCGGGAAAAATTAAAAAAAAAAACATATACTTCATTAGTAAATAATGGCAATTAACAATAAAAGATAAAATAATACACAATATAAACACTAGCCCATTTTCTTTGAATTTGATCTAATATTAATTAATTAGTAACCCTTTTTAATTTTTAATTAGTAAAAAAATCATTCGTCATAATTGATCTACACAAGGTGTCCGACGGTAATTCCACATGATAGTACAAGTAAAAAAGAGAAATAATTAGCACGTTTTATGGTACTTTACAGACTAAAAATTAGAATTGTTTTTATGGAAAAAAAAATTTACTTGGGAAAAATATTTTTGTACGGAAGAAAGAGTGGAATCGAAAAAGTGATTAATTTTTTTTTACTTCTAACATCATGTAGAATCATCTCCCAAAGTTAGTGCACTTTACCCCCAGGACACCCTGTATATTGACGAGTTTGTTAGATGCGGAATCCAAGAAAAAAGCAAAAAGTTAGTAAATTTTCATGTGACAAGTTTTCATATCATAATAAAATCAAGGTGAATTTGACGAATTCTGTGCCGAAAATTCAGACCTCGAATCTTGTCGGGGTTTAAAAATATTATATTTGCACTTCATTCCAGAGTGGAAGATACTTTCAATATAACCCCAGTGACTAGCCGTTATTAAAAAATGAAGACTCATTTCGTTAGTAATCAAATGAGATTTGTAATAGGCCTGTAATCCCCAATATTCAAATATATAAATACTTCGTTTACATATTCCTGTCGTCTCAACATTCTTCCAAAATATGAGTGTCATAAACCCACTGACTCCAGGAATTGAGACTCTGGTGTCATATTAACGTACATGAAGTATAATCGAAAATCTATATAAATAAAAAAAAATGTAAATGTTCGTTTCTTCAAAATCTTAAATATCCGAAAGCTTTTTCACTCATTGCTTTGAAATTTGGACACAACGTTGTATTTGAATACGTGACAGGTAAATACATGCTTTTTTCGAAAAAAAAAAAAAAAATAGCGCCATCTGTTGGATGTAAAAGCAACACGCGCATTTTTTTATCTATCTGCACAGACAGACTGAGCCACAGCAACATGTGGAGGGGTACAGCCAGTAACAAATAAAAACATAGATAAAGGTGTCAAAAAGTAAATTTATGTGAAAACCAGTCAATCGCCATAATCTTACAATATAAAAAAGGTTAAACTGAAGTGCAAAGCAAGCAAGTATGATGATATAATAATTTATTAGTTGACCAAACAATCTGACCGAGCAGAGTGCGGATTCGTGCTTCTGAACACTGATAAAAACACAATATTATGTTTCACGTTAATAGTCCAGTCAGTGGGGGATAAAAAAGGGCTCCACCTTGCAAAAGGTTAGGTAGTAGCGATTTTCACATATGTTGTTAAGATTGGGACTCTAAAGAAAAAAAAAAGTTTTCGACCTTGGGAGGGTCGAGCTCGATCCGCCATCTTGGATTGAAGGTGCCAAAATTTGTTTTTTTCAAAATAATTGTGAAGTGGTCGTTTTTACAACCAAATTGTTGAAAGCAAACTTAAAGACAACTAAATTACCTACATTTTTTGTAGAAAGTTTTTTTTTGTAAGTCTAATAGGTAACGAGTTACAGTGGTTGAAAGAAGAAAATTTTGACAAAAAATTGTAAAACTCCAGTTTTCTTGATAAATTTTGTACGAACATATTACACAATATCATTTTAACAAATTTCTACGTTACAATATACTTATATAGCATCATCCGTGTGCTCGATGACGTTGATTTGTTATAGTGGGATCCTAGTCTACAGCTGACTTGGCAACACTGATTGAGTCGGGGTGGTTACAGGACGTTGCCTGGATGCTCGGTCACACAGTGTGCTCGTGCGCAAAGGTACGAAATCATCATTTTATGGTGTTTTCGAACAACTTCCAGAAGGCGTGCAACTTGAAGGTAGCAAAATTAATGTTGTAGATGGAGGATATCTTTTACATAAAGTTGTATGGAATCGGAATGATTGTTTTGGGTCAATTTGCGAGAAGTACGTTCACTATGTAAGAAATCACTATGGATCATATGCAGTCATTGTTTTCGATGGATATCCGCTTGATGATGGTGAAAAAAATACGAAAACCGCAGAAAGACTTCGCCGATCGAAGAAGCACATGTCTGCAGATGTTCTTTTCGATTAAACAATGCCAGTTCAAGTTTCACAAGAACGATTTTTAGCCAATGAAAATAACAAAGTCCGTCTGATTTCGATGCTTACAAAGCAATTTATACATGATGATTTTACAGTTAAGCAGGCTGAAGAAGATGCTGATGAGTTGATTGTCAATACTGCGATTTCCTTGTGTTCATCATATGACGCTGTTTTCATTATTGGCGAAGACGTTGATCTCCTAGTTCTGCTGACAGCATGACAGCATTAGCACCACAAAAAAATAGTATATATCTTCGCAAACCCGGTAGAGGCAAAACTTTTGAAAGATTGTATTTCGCGAAAAGTGTGAAATACAAAGAGGCGGCTGAGAATATTCTGTTTCTTCATGCCTTTAGCGGCTGCGATACAACATCGTCCTTCTTCAACCAAGGAAAAAATAAATTTAGTTCGCTTGTGCAAAACGACACAAGACTCAATGCCATGATAAGAATCTTCAAACAACATGATGCAACACCAGAAGACATAGCAGTTGCAGGAACACGCTTTCTTGTTGCTTTATACGGGGGTGACATGGATAAGGAAACTTTGGAAGAAGTCCTCTACAAACGTTTCGCCATTGTTGTCGTTGTCGACAACAAAAAGCAAATTCAATCTTGCCTCTTTGCCACTAACGAACGACTAAACGGTACCATGCATTTAGAACGTACCATCAAGTCCAAAAATGGTATGGAATCCAAAAAAATCCAGAAAACTGGGCCTGGAAACGTGACATCAACGGGCTTGTTCCAGTAAGAATGACAAAGAAACCAGCACCCGAGACTTAAAATTTATTTCATGCAATAGTAAAAAAGGATGCGGCGTTGCATGTGGCTGCAGGAAAGCTGGATTTAAGTGTTCTATTGTATGTGGGTGCTGTAATGGTCAAACATGCCGAAATTCGCCAGAGGTTCACATCGATGTCGAGGACGAAGAAGAAGAGATTTTGTCAATGGAAGCCCAAATATCACAGGCAATGAGTTAGATGATGACATTGATGACGAAGACTGTTATTAAGTAACATAATTTATAGTAACATAATTCACAGTAATGTAACATAATTTACTGTAGCATAACGCTGGTATATCTGTGGAGTTGACCTACTGGGGATACCACAATAAAAAAAATGCGCAATGTTCTCTACCTCATGGTGGTGTGGAAATGAGTTAACAAAATTATTATAATTATGTAATGAATAACCCGCAAAAATTACAGAGTTGGGAATTTCATCACTTTTTTGAAAAATATTTACATTTCCGCCACTGTAACTCGTTACCTATTAGACTTACAAAAAAAAACTTTCTACAAAAAATGTAGGTAATTTAGTTGTCTTTAAGTTTGCGTTCAACAATTTGGTTGTAAAAACGACCACTTCACAATTATATAAAAAAAAACAAATTTTGGCACCTTCAATCCAAGATGGCGGATCGAGCTCGACCCTCCCAAGGTCGAAAACTTTTTTTTTTCTTTAGAGTCCCAATCTTAACAACATATATCAAAATCGCTACTACCTAACCTTTTGCAAGGTAAAACTCCCCACTGACTGGACTATAACTGCAATATTCTGCGTTGAAACTCACCGACGCAAAACGCAATATTCGTGAAATATTAATAATAATTCTTTCTCTCCGACTTAGAATTATTCTAAGTCGGAGAGAAAGGAAAACATGGCGTTATAAAAAATATATTGTGTGGATTTTTAAAGCAATTATTATTCTTTTCTAACGATAATTAAATCCTAAAAAGAAAAGCTAGTCACAAGTCTCAAAGATAATCAGGTGTTAGGCCTTATTTATTGGAACGGAGAAAAAAGGAAAACATGGCGTTATAAAAAATATATTATGTGGATTTTTAAAGCTTTTATTATTCTATTCCAACGATAGTTAAATCCTAAAAAGGAAAGCTACAGTCACAAGTCTCAAAGATAATTAGGTGTTAGGCATTATTTATTGGAACGGAGAAAAAAGGAAAACATGGCGTTATAAAAAATATATTGTGTGGATTTTTAAAGCTATTATTATTCTTTTCCAACGATAGTTAAAGCCTGAAAAGAAAAGCTACAGTCACAAGTCTCAAAGATAATCAGGTGTTAGGCATTATTTATTGGAACGGAGAAAAAAGGAAAACATGGCGTTATAAAAAATATATTTTGTGGATTTTTAAAGCTATTATTATTCTTTTCCAACGATAGTTAAAGCCTGAAAAGAAAAGCTACAGTCACAAGTCTCAAAGATAATCAGGTGTTAGGCATTATTTATTGGAACGGAGAAAAAGGAAAACATGGCGTTATAAAAAATATATTATGTGGATTTTTAAAGCTATTATTATTCTTTTCCAACGATAGTTAAATCCTAAAAAGGAAAGCTACAGTCACAAGTCTCAAAGATAATCAGGTGTTAGGCCTTATTTATTGGAAAAAAAATTGCAGCTCATATGTGCACAGAAATGAATACGCGGAAATTATTAAGATTTGTACTTTATGCATATTATATTAACTAGCTAAACCCCGCCACGCGTTGCTGTGACTCAGTCAGTCTGTGCAAATAGAGAAACAATAGAGCATGTTGCTTTTACGTCCAACAGATGGCGCTGTTTTAAAAAAAACACGTTTTTACCTGTCACATGTGACATCCATATAATATCTTCATACATAAAAAATCACGTGTCACTTTGTTCGTACAAGCTAATCTACGAAACCGCCTAGCCGATTTCAATGAAATTTTGTGATGTATGTGTGTATGGTTGGTTCCAGCTTAAAATATGGGATAATTTTTCACTTGATAGGTGGTACTTTATGAACGATTTTTTAAAAAATATTTGTCATCCAAAAATACATATACGACCATAGACATATGAATATTAGTAGACCTGCCCTAAGTGATTAAAAGCGTATTATCCCCACTCCCCATACCGGTTCCATTGGAGCCGGCTGTGCTCGCGTATGGCCTCCTCAAGTGAAATTTGAAAACGTGACGTCATCATTCTTGTGCGAACTATGGTCGAGGCATCATCGGTTCATTTTATGAAATAACACGGCAAAATGTTGACTTGTGCTATGAAAACTTGTAAAAATAGATGTGAAAAAGAGAATAAACCCAATTGTCGTATTATATTTCATATACAAGCATTATTTTAAGCATATTCACATCGTATAATATAGATCAGTTTTAGAAACATATACTATCACATCGAGAAACGTCTGGACGCGAAACACAAAGCTGGTTGGTTGCTGGGAAGTAAATTATGAACATTTATAAAAGTGTCTTAACTAAATACTTAAACGAAATATTCAACTCTGAAAATAGAACCGAATTTTTTTGCCGAATTTGGACTTCGCAAATTTGTTCATAACGTGGCGAGTAATTTGCGCTCCCATGTAAAAATGTCTATTCATTCAAAAGCAGATTTTACTTTTAAGAAGTAAATGGTGATATTATAATGCGAGATGCCTATTTACTGTCAGATTGATTTATTGACGAATCACAGTCAGCTTCACTCCCTTCGTTCTTCAACAGTTGATTTTACCCCTCGCCATTATCTTCTCGTCTATTAATTCCTATGTCTGTGTATACGACCAATTTTAACCTTCCTACAGAGAAGGCGGTATGTGGTAGGACAATGTCTGCCTGGGCTCAATAGCAAACACGCTTATTCGATTGCGGAGATTTAAGATTTTGAACAAATGAAAATTTTATTTATTTATATAGATTAATAAGACAGAATTGCTGTTGCAATCACTGCGGAGATGACTGCGTTAAACAATTAGTATCTTGTGATGGACACAATCGAGAAATTACGATAGTAAAAACATTAAAATAATTGCCGTTAAAATTAAAGATGTCTCCCACTAACAAAGGCTGGCTGAATAGTGAATTGTTCGCGGAAGTAGGGAAACTTAATATTTTGAACCATTCCCAATAGATGAGTAGGTAGGTACTAATTAATTCCAAATAATTTAGAATACCGCGAAGAGTAACGATACATAATTCAATTAGGTTATGGAATAATCGATCACTATTACAGATTTGTTTTGATATGATTGCTCTGTCTGGCATTAATAGCCCAAGTAAGAACTCGTGTCTAGGATGAACGAAGTATGCATGAAGAATGAGTTAATGATGAATGTAAGTAAGTCTAAAGTAATGGTGTTTGAAAGAGAGAGTACGAAAACAGTGTGCAATATAATTGTGAATGAGGAATACTTGGAGCAGGTGGATGAGTTTGTGTATTTAGGAAGTATGTTTACGAGAGATGGGAAGGCTGACAGAGATATTGAAAGAAGGGTAAATGCAGGTAATTCCGTTAATGGGGGACTGAACGCCGTTGGCGCTAACAAAAAATTGTCCAAAGAAGCGAAGTTAGCAGTCCACAACGGAGTGCTGGTACCTACCTTGATGTATGGAAGTGAGGCATGGAACTGGCAAAGAAAGGATGAAAGTAGATTGAATGCTGTTGAAATGAGATCCCTGAGGCGTATGTGTGGTAAAACCATGTTTGATCGTGTGAGGAATGTGGAGATCCGCAAAGAGTGCAAGGCTGATGTAAGCGTAATGAGTAAGATTAAGAAAGGGACGCTTAGATGGTTTGGGCATGTAGAGCGAATGAGCGAAGATAGGAGTGTAAGGAGGATATATGATGCAAATGTGAATGGTAGCAGAAGTCGGGGACGCCCGAGGAAGACATGGCACGATCAAGTGAATCAGATACTAGAGTCGGGCCATGTCAAGAGTCAGAATAATAGAAGAGTATGTATGAGACGATGTATGAATGTGAATGAGGCAAGGAGTGTGTGCCAAGACCGAGTTGTTTGGCGGTCCGTCCTCTCTGCCTACCCCTGCGGGGAAACGGCGTGATGGTTAGTTAGTTAGTTAGTTAAGTAAGAACTGGGACAAATGTACCCATCAATACGAGTCTCGTGCAAGACCTTTCGAAACATTTCGAAAGATATCAACTAGATTCGAAACATTTCGAAATACATATTTCGAATAGGTAATTCGATCATTTCGTTATCATTATCATTTTCAGAGAGTCCAGCATTAATCGCCCGAGCAATTGAAGAACTGGGCCGAATTTTTAGATATAAATTAAATGGCGCCATTTATCACTCCACTATTTAACCCGTTGCCCGGCGCCGCATTCCTCTGCGCGCAGTGTGTGTTTTGTTGTGTTGACCGGCCGCTATTTTGGAACATCACTAGAATTTCGAAATCCTCTCAAAAATGTCACAAGAATTTGACATTGGCCGCTAATAAATACACCAAAAGAAAAATATCGGACGTTCACTTTTCCAAAAAGTCGTTAACCTAGTCCCAGGGGTTACGTCAATGTTATGTTTTGTTTATCGAGTTAAATTTATACAATTATACAGGGTTTTCCAATAAAAGGTGTTATTTTGAATAGCCCGCTATTTCGGTAGATGTTACTTTTAAAGCTGTCATTTTGATATTTGACAAGTAGAAACTACGCCATTAATAAAAATGGAACGATACACGCTTTAACAACGCATTGAAATTATTAAAATTCACTTGAGTGAATCAAATGCAAATCATCATGAGTGATGAGGCCCATTTCCACCTCGGTGGCTTCGTCAACAAGCAAAATTGTCGCACCTGGGGCTCGGAAAACCCAAGATTTATTGTTGAAAAGCCTCTCTATCCTCAACGTGTGACTGTTTGGTGCGGTTTATGGTCCGGCGGAGTCATTGGACCTTACTTTTTCGAAAATGAGGCTGGAGCAACAGTTACGGTGAATTGATTGCGCTATCGAGAGATGATTAATGATTTTTTATGGCCGGAATTGGATGGTATTGATCTGGACAACGTTTACTTTCAACAAGACGGCGCTACGTGCCACACAAGCAACGAAACCATTGATCTTTTACGATTGAATATCAAAATAACACCTCTTATTGGAAAACCCTGTATTTGTCTATGTTTTTAACAAGACAAGATTCCCAATTGTCCGTGGGAATATTGCATCCTCAATAATTGGGCTATGCTGTGAAACTGAAGGGAGAGGGGAAGATAAGGAGATGGAATAAGGAGTCACTAAACACGGCTAAAGCCATATTTGGGCCGACGATAATATTAGCATCGCCCTGGTGACAAACCACCGTTCAGAATCGAAAAGTTGCTTGAAATGACGTTTGCTGTATTTAGTGATCAGTCCCGAATAGCCTTGCTTGAAATGGCTTTAGCTCTATTTAGTAACCAGCCCTGAAAACACAATTTAATTTTTTTATCATTTCCTCAGCACTTTCTCCAGTCTCAAAACATTTTGCCAAATGGCGACGTTAATAAGAGTAAACAAGCCGATTAAACTGCATACTTATTATATTGTTTAAATAGGTCAATTCAATTAAATCAATAACAGAGGTTTGTTGATCTTGCTTCGTTCAAATAATTTATTTAAGAGCGGTGACTGGCTAAAACGAGGCGTCCGTAAATTTCATAGACAGATTACAAGTTCATTAAATAATTTACTACTTACTCAATTAAAGTTAAGTGAATTTATATTGAAGAAGAACGAATTGCAGAACGAAGAGCAGACAATATGGAAGGTTCACAAAAGTATCAATTCGTTCCTTCCCTTTGTGGATCATTGTTCGTATGTTGCTTACATCTTGGAGTGGAGGGGGGGGAGGGGAGGCTAGGGGAAGAGGAAGGTGGTGAAATGGCTTTGGCCGTGTTTGATGACTCGATCTAATATCAGATCCCTAATATGTTCAATTTCTGACATTTTATTATCAGAATACTATCTAATTGTACGTATACATTTGCGAACCGAAACGCGAACCGAGCCACGAATTATGTGAAAGGAACGAAGCAACTGCGAGCGGCGTTTCGCGCCATTTGCGGTTACTTCATTCCTTTCCCATAAGTTAAGGTTCAGTTCTGCAGTTCGGCTCGGGTATGTATACGTCGCATAATGTGTACCCAGACTTAAACCATTGTGGTCTTTTCTGTAGGCCTGTTATGATATTCAATTCCATAGTAAATACATTATTTGATCTCATAAGGCTTAGCCAGCGTTAGCAATGTAAGCGACCGAAAATATTTTTTTTACGACATGATTACAAAAGATTGACTTTTCTCTACTTATATCGAGCTCCCAGAAGAAATTACTCTAAATGATAGTGAAAACCCCATAAAAATCCGTTGCTTACTTTACAAGAACTATTTATTGTTTTTGTGTTTAATTCGTAGAACTCCATTTCATTTTATTTTAAAATTTAATTAAAATTAAATTAAATAATATAATTATTAAGTTCGGCAAGTATTTTTTGGTTTTTGTTATTGTGTTTTTAGCCACGTTTAGACAGACGACTTATTTATATGATTCTATTTTAACCCCTTCCAATTTAACACTGTTGTAAAACTGCAACATACCGTTCAAACCACCTTTAACTCTTTGGTGTATACTTAATGCATGCCGTTTTAGAATTATCAAGTTCACGGTGATATATTTTATCGAGTGGCATCACCTTTTTTTTCTTTCGCGAGTCACTTTTTCTTCAACAAAGTGAAGATTCTCGAAAATTGGTTGGAGGTTAGAATTACAGTTTGGTTTTGCTGTTATTATTTTGATTTTCTTAGGTAAGTAGATACAATAATACAATACTTATATGTAATAACTCGTATTTTTCCGGTACACTTATTAGTTTTGAGATTTTTTTTTAGGTTTTTTATTTTTTTTTTCATACGTAAATTGTTCATACTATTTTTTATTAAATACATGGTGTTGTAAATTTGCAACAATTTTTTTTAATCAAATATCATTAAAAAATTACAAATAAAATAAATTCTTTATATTTCCTTGCATATGCATGTAAATATCTACAAAATATATTTTTTTCCAGAAAATTTAATAAATCATGCATTTAAGGGTTAAAATGATTTATTACCGGCTAAACCGATTTACTAATAAAATAAATTTTACAATAATAGACAATAGTAAATCGGTTTAACCGGTAATAAATCATTTTAAATTGGGAGGGTGTAAAATAGAATCATATAACTAGGTCGTCTAAACGTGGTTAAAACCACAGTTTGAAAATGGCTTTGAAAGCCGAAACAGCTGTAACAATAAAAAAAATAGAAGAACTAGGCGCACAAACAGACAGACGCAGATAGCGACTTTGTGTTACACTATTTAGAGATCAGAGAAAAAATATCAGTCGGCCATTGATGTATATATTTTTTTTTTTTAAAGAAAGACAAACATTCCCGGGTCACGAATAACCCAACAATGTTTGAAAATCTCCTACTACCACCACAGAAAGCCGAAAATGTTGCTTGTGTTGTGATGGAGGACTTAGCCAGCCGAGGAATCGAACACGCGACGCTCGGGTGAGACCCAAGCGCTATGCCCACTCAACCACTGACCGGTCAGTAGGTTTTCCTATATATATGTATATATTGTATATCCTATATATATTTCCTATATATATATATGCAGTAGGTTTTCCTGAAACTAATAAAAGCAAATCTATAACGAACTTAATAAATATTTATTATTTTTAACGAAGATTGTCGAATTCATTTCGATTGAAATTTTAGATAAAATACAACGGCGCTTTTCAAAATGATGAAATTTGATGGATTATTGATTTCAGAAATTTTTATTAGAAAATATTACATACCTAATAAATTGCAGGAATTACTGCAGGGGTTGGTCCTTCTGTAGGATAATAAAAAAACATTAAAAAACATACCACCGGCTGAGAGGATGGTGAATCGTATCTTATAAAGCTTTTTTAATAATTTCTCTTAAGTACTCTCAAAACCAAAAGCGTATAATAAATTTTAAGATAAAAACATAAAATTGAAGATTAACTCTCCACGACAAGAAAATTCTACTTAAATTCTAAGCATTATTGCCATGACGCGTTTAAATTTAAAAGATTATTTTATACGTCACTTATTACTAAAAGCTATTTTATATGATAATCTACATACCTACTTACTAGGGTGGATCGATTTTTTGTTTTTATGTTTTTCTTAGTAGCGGGGTGTGGAATGGATGCTCTATGGGGATACTTTTAAAAGTCATTATGACAGCATTAAGATATTTCGAGTGCAAGTACTGCCCCAAGTCAATTCAAATTTAAAAAAAACAGCGAGAAACTAGAAAAAGAAGGGTTTAATCTTTGCTCAATAAAAGTAGTTAAAATATAAAAAAATAACATTTCATTTACTAATAATATTATCTACTAATCAAAAAACAATAAAAGTACCATTGCTACACAAAAAATCAAAATACAATGTTAAAAAATAAAGTCAAAAATCATAAAAGTTATTTTGTTTTATAGTCCTTCTTCGAATTGAATACTGGCATTATACGACAAGATTCTACCTTGTTTTGTATCCACCCTTCACCTCTTTCAGGGCCGCAAACAGCAAAGCATAATGCCGTTACCACTTTGATGCATCTTTGCGTGGCTTGCGTGTGACTGGGCATAAATCGGAACCTACAAAAAATGTTGGATTCGATAATTTCGTGGTCTGCAATGGAATCAATTATTGTCTCGCTAGATATCAGTTTTGTAAGAGGTGGTTCTGATGGTTTTTTCCCAGTAGATCAAGTCAATATAGTCTGCTGCGTTGAAATTATAAGTTGGTAGCTTAAATACTCCTATTGGAGAAAACCGTGACGTACGTTCTCGGATACTTAGAATACGTCTCAGAGCCAACTCTCTAATTTGTCTTCCTTCTTCGTTTAACATACTAATAAGTGTATTTTAATTACGGGATCTACCACCTTTTTCAAATGCTCTGGAAGGTAACGATACAATTTTATGGTTTTGTGGAGGTTTCTCGCCCCGTAAACACACGAGGGTTGTGTTTTTATTTTAAACCACATCGGAGCATACACTCTTAGCACCAATTCAGTCAACATCACCTGATTTTCTGACGGATTCTTGGTTGAAATGTAAAGTCAAAGATTAGAATTGGCTGTTGTTAATCAGCGCGAATGACAGATTTTACTCGGGTTTCTTTTCGCTAAGTTTTCGTTACATTGTCCTTCGGCAATTGCTCGGCACATTTCCAATAAATAAAGCTGGTCTGTACTAAGGTCGTCACGGAATTTTGTAATGTCCGGTAAGTTGCATTCTATTGCTTGAAATTCTATCACAGGAAGATGTTCACAGTTCTTGAGTAACTTTCCTAGTTGGCTGCTAAAGCTTCCAGGACCTGTTGTCGTTTCATCAAGATATTCGAAAAGGTGTCTTAAACTTAACTTGTTAGCATGTAACTGACAGACCAACCACTGAAGTAGACGATGGAGCTTTCCTTCGAGAAGTCGAATAATGCCAGACTTAGTTCGAGTATTAACTGCTGTTCCGTCACATCCGATGGCCACGATGCACGCTAAATCAATGGATTTTGCCACAAAATATACAAAAAATTTGTGAGCTATTGTTTTAGCACCGTCGTGGCCAATGTATTGTGAGCCAGATTCTTTCAAAAGACTGATATGTTCTTCTATCACAACTTTTATGCGTCCATCCTCCATGATTAATGTTTTATCCTTTCGACCGTCAAACGATATGCAAATGCACGAATCAAAATGGGGCTGATTGATGGCAGTCAGTGTGGTCCTAGTTTTGGCACGAGCACGTCGAATCTTATAACAATCGATCACGTTTGTTAGATTATCTGTTGTCACTATTCCAATATCTTGTAATGTGGTGCAGACGATGGCAGCACCTGCCCAATCAGAAATACTGTATCAATCCAATGTTCTGGATACAACAAATCCACTGTCTGTTGGATTTATTACATAAGACGAAGAAGTAGATGAAGCAAAGTATTGTTGGTCAGTTGGAATATCAACGTTAGTAAAACTTGAAACTGTACTGCGAGATGTGGACGGTTGATCTAAAGATGTTTGTTGTGTTTCTTGGTAAAGTTTTCGCTTTAATTTTCTTAACATATTGCTCTCATTTTGCTCAGTAGTTTTTCTATCTAAAGAACCAATCATCATTTTTTCTGTCACTTCTTTGATCTATCAAAAAATGTCTTTCTTTAATAGGTACTTTTTGATCTTGCGCACAAAAAAAATTTTCGAACGAAGAACATTTGCAAGCAGCGATATCAAATAACGTCTGGGTGCGTCTTTTGAAATCATCCAGTTTTTTAAGGTAACTCTCACTATGCTTTCTACCTTTGCATGGTTTAAGAATCGCCTGATATTTTTCATGGTAGTCCTTTATTCGCGCCAAAATTGTGCGATGTTCCACAATCGATAGAGACGGTCGTTTCCAAATATTTTCTATTTTAGTAGCAACAATTTCACTAGTATCTCTTACCAAATCCTGGAATCGTTTTTTCTGTGCTTTGCGAGACGTGAATAAAATATTTCATCATGTCTTCATAACTTGGTAACACACTAGCTGCCAATTACAATTATTTACTGATGATTGCAATAACGCATGCAACACCCCCGTGGCCCCGCGTCACTGCGCGCGGGAATGCGCGGTGCGCGAGCGAGGCGTGAAATTGGACTCAGCAATTTGTCAAATTTTCGCGGGAAAATAAATATTATCACATTTTTTAAATATTATTATTTAAGGCGCGGCAATTTTTATTCATTATGATTTGTAAAAGTAAAAATTGAAGTATTAATATTGACACAAAACTGTTTTATAAGGGGACATTTTTTTACCAGATTTTAAATAATTCAACTGCTTTGGGGCAGTACTTCCTATCAAAATTTTAAATTGATATTTTGTATGCTTAATTGTATGTACCTAGAGCATCTATTCCGCACCCCGCGAAAACTGATTTTTAAAAAATAAATAATTCCATACAATGGCGATCCACCCTACTACTTACGTGTACCGGGAGTGACAGTTTTATCTTGGCCGGTCACGCCACAGTATGACTAATAAAGGCTGATATTAAGAACTAAGAATCGAGATTATGCAACAAGCAACAATTTTCCACAATGGAAATTGTGGAAAATGGGAAAGTCCAACTAAAAAAAATAATGGATTTCAATGCTTGAACAAAGAAAGGGTAAATTAAAATGACATACATATTCATATATTTCAAATATTCAATAACAAAACGATATAAAAGAAATTCGGGTAAAACCGGCTAGTAAAGCTAGTATAAATATATATTTTGTGTGTATATCCTGGATGCGAATTCACAATCAAAACCTCGCTGTTTATATCAGTACTCGGATGATACGGCATTTAAATTTATAAATCACCGGGATTTCTTTATTACCTCACAACGTAAAAACTTAATTTAACACGAAACATTTAATTTTTCCGACTATTTATTAACGCTATATCCGGGAAATGATTCTCCATAACAACGATAGGCGCATGGGATGAGTACACAGCGGTGTCTGTACGTGGCATTATCTACATATTATATTATATTCATTATTTTATTTATTTATTAATTATAATTATTCACTCCAATAATATAGAAAAAGTTCAGCACAAATTTCTTAAGTACGTAAATTTTAAGCTCAGAATTCCTATTGATTACATTAATTATGTCAGTTTGATGAATCAATTGCATCTAATAACACTGTCTGACAGGAGAATTATTTCAGACCTGGTTGTGTTACACAGTCATTAACAACTTAATTGATAGTCCTGCCATCCTTGTCACAATTAAACTCCATGTGCCGACTAGGAATACAAGACAAAATATAACATTCTTCTTCAATACATAGACGACTAACTATCAGACACACTCACTGACCAATAGGATGCATGATCTGGGCAACAAGTATGGGGGTGCTATTGATTTATTTATTGACTCCATTTATAGAACTAAGCATAATCTATACCAACACTTTGTTAAATCCTACAAATCAGAGTAGCGTTGGTAAATTAGTTTTAATGATTTGTCTTATATGTAGTGTTGTAATTTCTTTTTTACTTTATGTTACTCTTACGTTTTACTAATATTGCTTCATATTTAGTTTTTTTTGTCTTTATTTAGTTTACTTTTAATTATTTCTTAATATTTTCTCATTATACTTGTAATCACAATTTTACAATTGTGTATTTTGTACCTTCTTTACAATGGATTACATCTATTTACTGTCAGTATCTCCTGTATAATACAGATATTCTCCTATGTACACTGCATTTTTTTTTAAAAGAAAGTCAGGTTACGAATAACCTGACGATATTTGAAAATCGCCTACTACCACCACAGTAAGCTGAAAATATTGCTTGTATTGTGATGGAGGACTTAGCCAGCCGAGGAATTGAACCCACTATGCCTGGGTGGGACCCAAACGCGATGTCAACTCGGCCACCGACCGGTCAAATAAATTATAAATAATACTGTGTAATGAATTTATTTAAATAAATTCATTACACTATTACTACACATTACACTATTTATTTAAATAAATTCATTACACAGTTTGTTTATTCACACATATGAGAGAACTTTGACTGTCCAACTAGGAAGAATTCCCGTTTTAGGACAGACAAATAACATAATATCCTCATAACACATACCACTCTTCATAACACTCATATTACATAATTGTATGTTATCGCAGAAGTACATATTCACATGTTATCGTAATATTATGTATGTTACATGTAGTGAAGTGATAATGTTTTAGGATTAGGGATAATAATATATATTTTTCATACACGACGGATTAAAAATATTGATAGTTCTTAGATAAATTACAGAAGTGTAATATAACATAAATATGTAATACTGTTTTACATAGACGGGCTGGACATCCGAATATCGATGCAGGTTTTTACTTACATCACTTTTTACTCGCGTAGTTTCGTTATTTACACTTATTTTTTAAATCTATTAATCTGCTTTATCTCTAAATATTATAAAATAAAGTCTTTATCCGCGTCTGTCTGTTTGTGCGTTTAGTTCTTCTAAACTACGCACCGGATTTTGATAGAGTTTTCATTATCATTTAGAGAATTTCTTCCGGAAGGTTTACATGCATATTATATTTATAGAAAGTAGAGAAAAGTCGGTGTTTTATAATAAAGTCGTTAAATTATTTTTTCAGGCACTACATTGCTAATGCTGGCTAAACCTTATGTGATACATCAAAAAAATGTATTACGGAATTGTATGTCTTGAATATGCTAGTGTCATTTGGTCTCCTTTCTACAAGATCGCTTCCTACGAGGAATTGCTAGGAGGTTAGGACTTGAAAGAGGCGAATACTCATATGGTGAAATTGAATAATTTTAAACATTTCTTCTTTAGAAATACGTAGAAAAGACTCTGATTTAATTTGCATATTCAAAATTATCAACGGTATTACAGACACACCTGCTTTGTTGTAACTCATCCAGTTCAACACCCCTTCCCGTAGACTCAGAAATAATGAATCGCTGTTCCTCAATCAACATTCCACTAATTTTGGTTACCATTCTCCTTTGTCCAGAATGTCGAGACTTGTCATCTCACCGTCAAGTCAAAGCATTGGTTTTTTTCGGTGTGAGCCTAAATGAATTTCGACAGTCGATACGTAATGTCTAATTTTTAAAGCCCTTTAAACCTTCTTCATACATTGTAATTGTAATTGTCTTCCATCTGTACTTTTTATATTATATGTAAATTGTCATTGCTCATCATTTATATATACTTACTCTCCTTTCACTGCCATCTCTGTTTCTTATTCTTGTAAAAAATATTATATTGTTAATGGACTATTTGTCCGTAAATAAATAAATAAATAAAAGGCCTAGAGAAAAGTCCATGATTGTACAGGGTTTTCCAACAAGAGGTGTTATTTTGATATTCAATCGTAAAAGAACAATGGTTTCGTTGCTTGTGTGGCACGTAGCGCCGTCTTGTTGAAACTAAACGTTGTCCAGATCAATACCATCTAATTCCGGCCATAAAAAATCAATAATCATCTCTCGATAGCGCAATCCATTCACCGTAACTGTTGCTACAGCCTCATTTTCGAAAAAGTAAGGTCCAATGACTCCGCCGGACCATAAACCGCACCAAACAGTCACACGTTGAGGATAGAGAGGCTTTTCAACAATAACTCTTGGGTTTTCCGAGCCCCAGATGCGACAATTTTGCTTGTTGACGAAGCCACCGAGGTGGAAATGGGCCTCATCACTCAAGATGATTTGCATTTGATTCACTCGAGTGAATTTTAATAATTTCAATGCCTTGTTGAAGCGTGTATCGTTCCATTTTTATTAATTGCGTAGTTTCTACTCGTCAAATGCCAAAAAAATGACAGCTTCAAAAATAACATCTACCGAAATACCGGGCTATTCAAAATAACACCTCTTATTGGAAAACCTGTATATGTCCATCTCGGCAACGCCGGTTACACGTCAGCTAGTTAAATAGTATAAAACAAAATCGTTATCCGCGTCTGTCTGTGGGCTTAGTTCTTCTAAACTACTCAACGGATTTTGATGAGGTTTTCACTATCATTTCAAGAATTTCTTAACCTTTTTATATACGAGTATAATACATGCATATTATGTTCATAGAAAGTAGAGATAAGTTTAGCAACGCCCAGTACACGTTAGCTATAATCATATACAGGTCGTCCAGGGGTGCGCTAAATTCGAGGGGTGATTCTACATGATAGTACAAATAAAAAAGTAAATAAATTTTTTCGAAATTCCAACGTTTTGAGGGAATTTTAGGTAAAAATAACTTTAATTAATTGTATGGGAAAATAAATATACTTCTATGGAAAAATATTTTTCTAAGGGAAAAAAATTATATTTTTTATTTCTACCATCATGTATAACCTTCGAACGCCTGAATAAAAATTCAGCCTGCGTATGTTTGTGTTCGCAAAACTCGAAAAGTAGTCGAGAGATATCGCTGAAAATTTCAACGTTTGTTCTTCTTAATGCCAGGAGTGTTCAAATTAAAGTGGATGTAATGTAGTTTTTCAACAACAGTGTGCTATACAGTAGCGAATGGTGGAAGAATTCGGAGGCGCACGAGAAAGACATTAGCAATAGCAAAACATTACGTGGTTCATTAGTTGTGGTCCTACGCTTTATAAAACACATCAACTTTTAAATCAATACAAAAGCTCCAAAATTCACGATAGAAATTACGTTGGCGTTGTGGCGTTGTGCGTGACAGCCAAGTGCCCATAACATTTTTTACTCTAAATGTGCTAAGGAAAAGCTGGTTAAAGTTTGTCGGGTACGTGCCGATACACCCTGTATGCCAATATGATGATGACAAAGCTCACAGTTCGAGTGTTTTTAGTGGGACACACAAACAGATTTTCTGCTTTGACTGCAAGATAAAAACAGTTTCGTTGACCTAGAAATTCAAGACAACATATTCAAATTTCATAACGCCAGTTCTCACGGTTGAGTGTTTTAAATAACAAACAAAACATGGTGGGATATTATACGACAGTTTTATAAAAAACATGGCGAGTTTTAGTGATATAGTATCTGCGCAGTGCGCAAACAAGCCCCGGACATTCCGAGAAATCGGATTGTTCCCAAAACTCCTGCGTATAATTCCGGGGCAGGATCGCCACACGGCCACACCCACACGGGGTTGTAAAAACACAAACAAACTAGTCTAGCATTTAGCAGGCCGGTTTATTATTATTACAGTGTTAGGCAGTGAAGATATAAAACCAATAGAAGTGTGATCAATGCCGATTTCAAAGAAAATGACAATGATGATGTCAACAATTATTCACACAAGACCTATCTCCACTCCGTCGCTCTAGTACGTTTTTGTCCAACAGACCATTTTTGGCGAAATTTGAGTTAAGTATGCATTGTTCTCCGAAAGCATTTATTTATAAGATTCAAGTGAAAAAAATAAATTTTAGTGTGTTTTCAAGACCAGTTTGTCTTAATTCCACCAAAATTAAATCAATATTCCGAGCTTGTTTATCTAACACTGTGTCCTAAATTCAAATTAAAAATGTGTTTTCTGCATCATTTTAGTAAGCTTAGAATGAGCTAGTTTCATTGTATATGCGTTTTTTGTTAAAAAAACTTTGAAGCCCTATTTCTCCCGATTTACGTTTTGGTCTGTTAGACAAAAACGAACTGAATCGACGACTCGAGTAGATAAAATAATAGATTATGTTAAGTTAGTTTAGTTTAGGTATGTCGTTTTCCAATGTTCTATTATGGGACCTCCCCAGATAGACAACTGAAAGTTACCAGCTGCTCGAGAAATAACTTCGATATTTTTAAATACATCTCTATTTGAATTTGACTTTTGTTTTCTATAATGAATGAATGCAAATCTCGGAAGCGGAAATTAACCCACTTCCCGACATCCGATCGAGCTGAAACCCTCGCAGATAGACTCGTTGTCGATGACAATATATTTTATCAACATTTGGTGTCAATCGCGTACTCACACACGGACGTAATATATACGCATTTTTCCGGCGATATTACAGCAGTTAATATACGAAGTAACTGACGGTCCCACAAGATCGGCATCTGGCAAGGTCGGTAGCGCAGGTGACTCCGGTCACCAATCAAAAAATTTAAAAGACCTTTAAAATAGATGTATCAAAGTTTAAAACAAATATTACTTTTCGATCTATTTCAACAAAAGTAAGAGAAAATTAAGCTTACTTGGGGTATACGGACACGCCTATAATACACTTCTATTGTTTAACCTTTCAGTTGTATTAGGTATGCTGGTATGCAGACGATTTAGACCAGGGGTTCCCAAACTTATTTATGTCACGCCTCTTAATACTAAAAAAAATCTCCGCGCACACAGACAATTTTAGGTTGAGACCAGGTTAGAAAAAACTGTTCAACAACATCACAGTTTTATTACTTAATTATTTTAATGTGATGGATGAGGTTTTCACAAGGTTTCCATATACATACCTACACAGTGCCTACCGACACAGTTACAGACGTTTCTTGTTTAAGTTAGTCTTGTTAAGCTTAATGCTAAATCACTTCGATTAATCTTCATAACGAATTGGTGTACATTATGAATACCAAAAAATGTCCTTTAGATAAATTTAAGGTTATACTATCGCTTCGCTTGAGTAGAATACAAATAAATAATATAAATGTAAACTACTAAAAAAAAGATTTTTTCAATAGAAAAGTATGAATGCGTAAAAGAAACAATTTTAAAAATACAGTATTATAAGAATATCTGTGACAGTTTCATTTGATTAACTTTTTTGCTTTCTTATAAAATTATTTACAAAATAAATAAAAAAAACAGTTTTGTGCTTGAAATCGAACGTTTCTAGACTCCGTTTGTCAAGCGATTTTAATGCCTGTTACCTAAAATATAAGGTACACCAAGAATATACACATTTTTGGCTTGTAGCTTCCTCTTAATGTGTAAATAAAGTCCTGGCCCGCTCCCCCCTGCGCCACCCACTTTGAAAAACCCTGATGTAGACGAACTCGGAAAACAACGACTCGAGGACACCGCTCATTATCCGGAAGCGCTATCATAACAAGTTCTACTATTATTATTGCGGCCGATGTAAACAGATTATAACGTCACAGTAGTAGTCGCGCCAAAACTGACGAGACAATAATAACAAAAAAACAACCCGGGAGCTCGATTCTACATTCAATATTTACGCACAGTTCAAATCGAACGAGAAAGCTCACGTATCTTCCAGGGATGCTGATCATAACAACGAGAAAGTCCATGTCTGTGAGGAAAAAAGAATTATCAGGGCTTGTGTCATCCTACAAATACATTACATTGAATCATCGATATCTTGTTCAGAAGTGGAGGCGGTGTCAGAATTAAATTTGTGCCCCATTATGTAATGAATTGCAGTTGAAATTATTTTTTGGAATGACAAACTATCCTCTACTGTTATTGGCGTGCATTTTGGATGCAGTGTGGAGGAAAATGAATTATGTTTGCGCAGTCGTACGTTTTCTGTCATAATTTTAAATAAAGCATAATAGGTACATTACAAGCAGAGTAACAGTTAAGTATGATAACAAAGCTTCATATTTTAAGGAATATTTTTTTTATTGTGTTAAAAAAATTATACACATCTAACGTAACTAGTAAAGAAAAAAGTGATAGATGTCAAAACGAATAATAGAAATAGTAATGGGATAAATTGAACAATCTAAATAAATATTAATACTAGTATTTAAAATAATATTGCATTAATATGAATTCGAAATATTATGAGTGGAAAAATAATCAATTAACATTCATCCAAAACATTTTAATTTAAAAAAAAATCGAATCAGTTAGAAACATTGCGATTTTCTATATGTATTCGAACGATTCACGTCTGTGCAGATAGATAAACAATAGCGCGTGTGGATTTTACGTCCAACCGATGGCGCTGTTTTACAAACATGTTTTACCTGTCACAGGTGACATCTATAAAAATACACGCGTATTAGAATGCAATGTTGGGTCAAAAATTCAAAGCAACCGGTGAAGAACTTTTGGAGATTTAAGATTTTGAACATTAACATTTTTATTTATATACAGATAATTCGAAAAACAAACTGCACGGTCTTTGCACGATGTGTAACAAAAAAACGTGTCGTGAAGTGATTTTTCTTTAGTAAGGCTGTTAATGTTTGACTATCCCGGTAGATTCGAATCTAACAATGAAAATTCGGACAGAGTGTCGTACCAACACTATGAGATATTAATTGTAGTAGAAACTCGAGAATAGAGCTCGACGAAAACAAGGTAAGTTTGCACCGATACCGTTGCGGCCTTGAGTCTGATTGTGATAATGATACAATAAACAAGCATCTGTTGTTATTGCCCGCTAGTTGTTACGTAACCGTGCGTGCGCATTCACAAATTTAATAATAGGTACTTAATGTGATGGTTTTGGCACACAGTTTTCATAAAAAAATCTGATTATTTCGTTAACAGTACCTATTGCACTTGAAGCCGTACATCATATATGCTTCAGCAATGTTCTTCCTGTTGTAACCGTACTGACTCATTCAAGAGTTGCAAGTCAAGTCACTACAAATCAAAATCATCAATGAATATAAAAACAACATAAAAAGATTACGTTGCTATTTCTGCTGCATACTTTTAAATGATTTATTACGTATACTACTGCGTCTTATTCCTAGAGTCGTAGACCAGATTTCCCGACAAGCATATTTGAAGTTGGAAAACAGACTAAACATTTTTTACTTTTCTTATTATTTTTAATTAAATTAAGAAATAACACAGACACGTTATTTTTGATTGACCTACGTTTGATACAGGAAGTTGTAACCTTTCCCTCTTTCTCATAAACGACGTTTGTAACAGAAAGAGGGTACCTACCCACAATTTAGTTTTCAGCGGCAGGACAATAATACAATTGACTGGGCCTAGCTAAATACCCTATTACATTAATAATAATACGTCAACTCCAGTGAAATAGTGGCAATATCAACAACGCTGGCCGTTAGACACGCTAGTGTAGCATATTGACTTTGGCATTCCTTTCAATGGCGCAAAATGATTTTATTTAGTACTTGTTGGCGGTGTTTTGCGCTTTCTAATGTGTAATTTGACCAGTATTGACAAAAAATGTGCCAAATAGTAGATGAAATAATTACAAAAAACAAAAACACTCCTAGTCGTTTTATAGGATGCCAAAAAACGTTTACAGGTTAGTTGGTTAGTTAAATACTAGCAAATAAAATGTTATTTATTACGTAATAAGGGGATTACACCGTGAAAAATATAATTATATAAATTTTAAGGTAACACTAAAACGCTGTGTTAGTTCCTTGTAGCATTCTGTGTTCACGCTGAAGTTTAAATTATATATTTTTTTCAATTTTAATAATTTAATAGCGTAAAAACCATTAAAATGTATGAAAGAAAACCAAGGAGCACAACCCACGCCGCTAGAAGGCGCGATTGTAGCATGTTGCCATCAGAACGTATGGGAAATGTCAGAAGTTGGAGGTATTATTAATATTATAGGGTATTTAGCGTGGCAAAGTCCTGCTTTAATTCGACCATTTGGCATTTCATTTTAGAAAATCTGCCTCCGCTTTATTTTTCAAGCAAGCCTTATTTTGACTAGGGTGGCTAACTTTGACCATAAAGCATGACTTTGAATATGGTCAAATACCTTATACGCTATGGTCCAGTAAAGATTCTTTCATCAAATTATTTTATTAAAATTATTACTTTCTTATCCGCATTTCTCCAATATGACGGTACCTACCTTCCCGATTTCTTCAGTTCGAAAAAATAATTATCGTTCAAATTGAATAAATCCTTATTTGAAAAAAAAACAACGTGTTACATAAATTGCATGGTTTATAATTAATTATGTAAGTGCCTACATACAAATCTTATGATTTGAGATGAAATTTGACTTATTAAATGAGCTAAAAGTAGAAAAAATACTTTTTGGCCGCGAGGCATACAGTTCACAGAACTACTAGTATTATTTATTTCTATATTGACACAAGAGATAAACTAATACATAGTTCATACAATTAACTACGACGCTTTCCTAAACTATTCCTTGAAGCGTAACGAAGCTTTTCCTTTAAAGTGCGGTATTAAAATACACGATGCAAATACACACAATGAAATGCAAATTAAATTATGTGGCCTCATAAAAGATAGCGGATAATCACACGAATTGAGATCGTATGTTGTTGTCTCGTGACGTATAGGTCGAGCCTCCGCGGCGGGAGGGGATTTTGGCGGGAAAACGCGTTATGGAGATTCAAGATGGCGGGGAAAAGCGCGGGAGGGGGAAGTCGCGCCAGAGTCGCGTGGCTGCTGTCGGCCAATCAGGAGGCCGCGCTCCTCCCCCCACCACAAGTATCGTACGATACGCAGGTGCGGAAGTCGAAGTCGCGCCACAAGACAAGGTAAGGTTGTTTACACCGCGGCATAATATAAATTGAGAGTAAATCATAAGGGTAATAATGAAACAGAAGAAATAATAAAAAACGACATGAGACATGAACAATGATAGTGAATTTTTTTCAGTTCTGGAAGGCATTCAGGTACCCGGTAACCGTCATATCTTGGCCCGTTTCGGCGTTTGAACATTTTTCTCTCGACCGCCAAGCATAACGCAAAACATGTTTTGTAAAAATTCCAATCTCGTGTCAAAATATTTTTTTATTAATAGATGTATTTAATTTTTTTGTTTTGACTGAGGGATTGAACCTCCTCCCAGGACTGGCTCATTTTTAACTGCAGTGAACTTTAGAAATTTGTATTTTAAAACTTGTATAAAATTTGTATTTAAAAAAAAATATATACATTTATATTTTTGTTTATTACCACGCTAACAAATGAGCCGTATCACCATTGGGTAGGACCGACATTTATTTCGTATGTTAACTGCTTTAATGTCATCCAATTTCAGAGAAGTGCTTATATATCCGCGTGTGTATACGTGATGGCCACCAAAAAGGTTGTAATTAATTCTGAAATAATAATATATTTTCGAAACTTGTACTTTGTTGTTGATAGTTGTAAAAGCAGATAAAAATTAATAAAATATCTAAAAGTGGGTGAAATCACCGATACTATTAATAATTTATTTTGTAATAAAAATAAAAGTAATTCGATTTTCATCATAAGTATCTATATGTATAAAAGAAATATAAAATAGCCTGTAGGTGGTTTCACAATAATCTGATCATTCGGAAGACGAAACAGTTGTAACAGTTGTAATCACACAGGAGAACTAGTTTAGATTTTTTTTCTATATTAACAATACAATAAAACTTAAAATTGAAATGGTGTTCCACAAATTAAACTTGATGCAATAAAAAAATCAATAAAATATATAATTTTATGCAATACGTAGTATAAACATATTTTTTATGTGGTGCCAATGTAGGGTTGGCTTACCCACCCTTGCTGACACAAAAATGAGTCAATGGAAATAAAATTTAGGACTTTCCCCTCAGTGACCAATTCAACAATACTTAAATAAACTCTTTTGCCATTCATTCGATGTGTTTATTTCCTTATACCCATAGATGTATTATATTTAGATTAGACATGGCGAAAAAAAAAGGTTCCGCTTTTTACCTCCAGCTGACCTCCAACTCTCCCAACGCTCTAACTAGCGATTCCAGTCTACGCGCACTGCTTTTCGCGTTCTAATAGTGGAATAAGTTTTGATGAGATATTAGTAGGGAGTAGCGCCTCTAATTGTAGCTCTATGCTTATTTCAAGTTTGTTTAAAGGCTGCTAAACAAATATATAAGTATGACGCAATGATACAAATTAGACAGGCACCTACTATAGTCACTAGAATGGCAGATACTTTAAGGATCGCCTCAGTGAAAGACCACCACCATTAAGAAACGAAACGTTGCTTAAAATGGCTTTGACCGTGGTATGTTTGGTGACCAGATCTGAATAGCCAGCTACTTCCCAACCTTCCTCCTCCCTATCTCCTCTTCCTCCATATTTATATCTTTCTGCCTCACAACCTACACCGATTGGAGACGCCATAGTCCCAGTAGCTCCAGACAGCTGGGTACTGTTGGTACTCTTACAGTCGTCATAACAAGGGTAACTCATTACATAAAACCAAAAATGATCAAGACTACATAACATAAACAAGCACATCTAGCATAGTATATACTACCGAAGCGACTACCCGAAAACTACTAGACATGTGAATTGTAAGAAAAATAAACCCAATTTTACTAAAAATAAGTTGTGAAGATTGTAGAATTCCGTAGATATATTTATTAAAAACAATCTTTTTTTAAGTTTTCAAATACTTCCCACTGTTAGCATGTTTTAATAATAGCTTCTATTTATGTTTGCATTTCTTTAAAATGAGACTGTCATCATCACCAGATATGACAGACCTTACAAACACCACAGCTGATAAAACTGCTGTGTACAAGCCGTAAAAGTAGGAAAAAACCAATCAAATTATGCAACCCTTTCATCTGGAGTACCCCAAGGGTCCGTTCTGGGTCCACTACTCTTCATCCTCTTCACAAATGATGTCGCTAAAATAATAGAATCATTCGGCCTTCTATCTCACTGCTACGCTGATGACCAGCAAGTTTATTTTTACTGCTTACCAGAAGAAATAAACAGTCTAAAAATTCGTATAACTGAGTGTATAGAAGCAATTACTCGCTGGATGACCTCAAATAGATTGAAACTGAATCCCACAAAGACTGAGTTTCTGTGGACTGCTACAAGCAGACGTCAGCATAACATTGAAAACTCCCCAATAACCATTTCCGGAAGTGACATCACTCCAAAAACGTGCATCAAATTACTGGGTGTCAATCTGGATGCTAATTTTTCCCTTAAAACTCAGGTGAACAGAACTGTAAGCACGGGGTTCTTTCAATTAAGGCAAATTAAAGCAGTGCGGAGAAACCTGCCAACAGAGGCGACTAAATTGCTAGTCAATTCCTATGTTGTTTCACGTCTAGATTATTGCAACGGAATATATGCAAGTCTCCCTAAATGTCAAATCAACAAATTACAATCCGTTTTCAACGCCGCGGCAAGGCTTATCACCGGAGTATCTAAATACTCCCACATTTCAGAGCATCTCAAAAATCTGCACTGGCTCAAATGTCCTGAAAGAATCCAGTTCAAGGTATGCTGGATGGTATTTAAGTCACTTAACGGAATGGCTCCGGCTTATTTATCAGAATTGTGTATTCCAGAAGATTCCAACTCCCGACAGTCAACCCTTAGGTCAGCAACGTCATCAGCTATCGGAAGGTTGAAGGAACCAAAGCGCACACCAGATACTAAGTTCGGTGAGCGTGCTTTTGCCGTGTCAGGACCTAAAGCCTGGAATGGACTGCCACATGATTTGAGAATGATCGCAGACTCGACAGAATTTAGGTCTAAACTTAAAACGCACCTTTTCAGACAGTCGTATCCATAATTTCAGAAACCTCCACTTTCACAGTTGACGGCAATTTAAATTTAAATTAACAAAATGTAAAAAATAAAATAAAATAAATAAAAATAATAATTAAAAATAAATAAATAAAAATGATAACAACTAACAATTTGTAGGCTTTTAAGACAGTTAAAATACATTTAAATTAAAATAAAAACTATAGCAGACTTAAGATCATGCGACGACCAGTGTTTTTTGATATAGTGTCCTCTGCGTGCAGTTCTATCTTTTATAAGCATAAACTTTTTAATATAAGTGTGTTTGTTGGAAGTGACTTGCCAGGTAAGTATGTTTTGGTATCATTTCTAAATAACAAATGTAGATCCTAGGAAATAAATTGTACAGCGCCCTTGAGGTGATTTTTCACAAAAACGGCGCTCTACAAATTATCCAATTATTATTATTATTATTATTATTAAAGGCCCTCTTGTTTAGAGCTCATCGAAAGGCAAGTTTTAAGATCTTCAGGTTTGGAGATAAACCAAATTTAAAAATAATGGTATATTTATTTAGATTTTAATAAATTAAGTAATATCTAAATAATTAATAAATTTTATAAGCTTTAAACTACAACATTCGATAAGCTCTAAATAAAATGACATTTAGGTAAAGTATTCGAATTCCACTGCATGTAAAGGCTCTTTAAACAAGAGGGCATTTGGATAAACTTTTGGAAATCCGCTGCATGCAGAGGCTCTTTAAACAAGAGGGCATTTAGGTAAACTTGTCGAATTCCATTGGATGCAAGGCTCTTTAAAGAAGAGAGCATTTAGGTAAACTTGTCGAATTCCGCTGCTTGCAAAGGCTCTTTAAACAAGAGGGCATTTAGGTAAACTTGTCGAATTCCGCTGCATGCAGAGGCTCATTAAACGGCATTTAGGTAAACTTGTCGAATTCCGCTGCATGCAGAGGCAAACAAGAGGGCATTTAGGTAAACTTCTCGACTTCCTCTGCATGCAAAGGCTCTTCATCACAAAATAGGTTTTTAGGGTTTAGTTTGGGTTATTTTAATAATTGGTGCATATTTCCTAATCTTCAAACCTAACTTTGATTGAGAAAATATGGAACTTTAATGTATCTTTTACCATCTCCCACCACTTAAATAGATTTAAACGAAGTGCTGTTCATTATTTTTTGAGTACTAAGCGTACAGCGGAATTCGACAAAATTAATGGCATTTACAATGCTTCTACAACAGCTTCTCAGCTCTGGTGTTTAGTAAGGTCTGTCATATCTGGTGATGATGACAGCCTTATAATAAAGACATGCAAACATACAGTGAATAAAAACGAGGCGTGATTTTATGGAAAATAAATCCCCGCTATTCCAATTGCGCTAATGAAAATACCAATAGAAACTCTGTGATCTAATATTATTATATTTCCAAACATGAAAGAGACCTAAACATGCGCCATCAAAGGTGGCTTTTATCCATCCATTTTGTAAAACAAAGAATTTAAGATGTAAGCGTAAAAATTAAAATTATAATACGTTTAAGTCATACACAAGACATTAGAAACCACCACCTTCCATTTCGTGAATAAAATAATACAAAGGACGAAGCTAATTATTATAAAATTAGCTGTATTAAATACGAACATTTGGTTTAAACGAATACGAGGTATTTAAGTAGAATCATTAGATTTGCCATTCAAAAATTGAGTTCATAAAATTGTATTTTTCCTTCCGCAGACGTTAATATTGATTTATTTGCGAATCGTTTCACAAGACCGTGAATTATTGTGGATATATTGTGTCGTTTTCGTCTAATCTACAAATAAATTATAAATTTCACTCACCTTTTATGATAAATGACACTCTTTTATTAGCTACACTATTGTAAATATCTGAATAATTCTTTAAAATCTTCGAAAATACGACAAACCGGAAAGCACCATGAAATCTGACAGAAATCGCAAGTGCAGAAAAATGACAGCTAAGGTAAGGATAATGTTGTCCACAATATAATTATCATGCCTACTCCAGCCCAAAAGCGGGGTAAATTGTGCTTTCATAATTTATAAAAGACAATTCGTAGAAATTTAGGTTATTTATTTATGAGGTTTGAACTACTACAAAACCTAATTTAAAAATTAGATTAAACTCAGATTTCTGAGTAAACCGGACCTACACAAGCAATTTTTAGTTATGGCATCACCGAGATTATCTAGTAAGGTTTTTAAAATAGAGCGGCCCGAGGGAGATAAAATTTAGGCATTGGTTTTCCACTAATATTTCAAAAGTCAATATTAATTGAATTTTTATAACTAACAACTGTTTTATGCTTTTAACAACGTTTTATATCTTAGGTTATTTTTAAACAGTGCTGCCAGATGCATGGTTTTTGCCATGCAAGATACACTCAGGGTATGTCTCTCCGGATAAAAAAGGAGAGGAGAAGAAAAAATTCTTTCCACTCCACGTTTTGGGAGTAGGAGAAGATAAAAGGAAAAAAGAAATATTGAAATTTTTAATTTAAACAATTTTTTTTCAAAATGGACGATAAATGGGGAAAAATATCAACTATCTTGACTCGGACCTTGGAGAGAAGGAAATGTTTTATTTTATTTTAGAATATGAAACCATCTACTTTTTTGGTTCATAGATACACTCAGTTTTTTTTTTCAAAAAACTGTAGAACAAGAAATAGTTTTTACCAGTCACCAAAAATATGTACATTTGAGTGAAATACGATTTTTTAGCATAGCGACCTACACGGGAATGTTAATGGAGCCTGCTCTAAAGAGCTAGCAGCATTGATTACCAATGCATTGGTGCACGTGCGTGAAACGCATTAACACAGCATCTCCAAATATGACATAGGCCCTGAGATAAATTATTTTCCTCAGGGCTTCCTGTGTGGAATGTAAGAAAAAATCCACAAAATTTTCTAATTACAATTATTCATACTGTCAGAAGTAGACATACGGCTGAAATGCTAACGCACTCAGGGACGGACGTAATAAACTACTAAAAGTGAGATACAAAAATATTGAAATGGCCCTTGGCGACAAAAAGGGTGGGCACACAGCTGTAGGTTTTAAAAAATCAAAATTCAAGACCCTGTTCATAATGTATATTAATATAACCATCATAATATGTATGTATAAACCCTTGGGCGTATAATATTATAAATAAATATATAATATGCGGCCTGCTCATTAAATAATACATTATAACTTAAAATAGTTCCACTTCATGTGGTCAGGGCCGGTTTTGTGCAGGTGCAATTGGAGCAGTCCTCTCTGGGTGCCGACTTGCCGAGGCGCTAATGAGCCAAGGAGCCAAGGCACTGATCATTATATTGTGCCCTTGAGGTTTTTACTGTGGTCGTTTGGCTCAGGGCTGGCCAACAGAAAATGAATAGAAATTTCACAGAACTTGGATTTTAACTTTGAAATTTTATGAATTGTTCAAATTTCTGGAAACAACCCGTCTTTAATCTAAGTGTATTCGTAATTTTATTGGGAACTAAACTACACAATTGGATGCCTTTATAAAGAAAACTATTCCGTGTTTTGATTTCTTAATTTTTTTTAGTCTAATGTTTTCTTTCTGTCATGTATGATGTGTATGAAAGTCTTTATTGTGATGTAGTGTCTCTAAAGTAAATTGGTAGTAAATCGTTAAAAATCATTGTAGATAAAATACAAAACTATACAGAAAATTTATTTAATAACGCATTTTCTGTATTGATTTATATTTATTACACTTCAAAATTTGTCTCATTGCTCCATTCTGGATTATTTGGAGTTTTTTAAGCTACCTACATTACTATTATACAGAATATTAGAAAAGTAGTCTCACGACGCTGCCCAACTGGGTGGTGATATAATTCCACTGTCTTTACACTGTGCAGACAGGGACGCTCTTGTGACATGTTACATAAAATTTTAAAAAAAAGTACCTACACTTGTCAATAGGTTAATAATATATTTTTTTTTAAATCTCTATACAGGACTACTAGACAAAGGACCGGAATGATTTGATGATAATAATATATGATTTAATATAAATGTTATCAGTGCTGAAGAAGGTATCAAAAAGAGTATTTTTTTAAGACTAAGAAATGAATTAAGTAGAAACACTACAAAGCAAACTTTTTTTTACTACTGCTCCACAATATTATATTTGGTCAATAAAGGAAACCTGAACAAGCTGGAAGTTATTCAAAATAGAGTAATGAAATGTATACTAAGGAAAGGCAAATACGCAAAGGTCAATCAAATGAGAGAGGAGCTGAATTGGATTCCAATAAAAAAGAGACTGCCACATAATATGTTAATTTTTATACATGAATAAAATCAACTGCTGAAATACTTTAAGGGTGAAATAGTATTTGATAAAAATATTTATAATTATGAAACCAGGAATTTTAATAGAGTTAGATTGCCGCGTATGAGAAAAACAGAATGTCTTAATCTAAAAAGGATTAAATATGTATGATGAAATGCCTGAAAGTCAGAAGAATGGAATGTATATAAAAAAATTAAATTAATGTTTACTGCAAAAATAAAATTTTATAAATACAGTAATTAAAGGTAACATTGGACCACTTTTTGATAGTTTATGATATATTTTTATTTTCAGAAAGGGTAAGTTATAACCATTTGGGTTTTGAGATGTTCTGACCAAATTCTTTAATTTAGGTCGCAATATAATTGAAAATACAAGAAAACTCCATTGCATGGTGGTACAATGTTAAATTGACATTTGGGTGACTTTGGACATTCTCAATTTGTATAATATTTTTTCTGGGCAACATTGGAATGTTATATGGTAGCCTATTCTGATTTAAAATATCATAAAATAATGACTTGCCGTTGATGATTTTTTTTTATTATTTGGCAAAAAATTAGTTATTAAACGTTATACAAAAATAATATTTTAGATTCACTTTCTAATTATGTAAAAAAGAAACTTACGCATTCCATTTGCGGATTCATCTGCTGACGCATTTTGTAGAAAAACATTATCGTGTTCGAAGTTCAGTTATACAATCCAAGATGCAGACTGCGTGCTGCAAAAATCGGAGGAAACCATTTTCATGTGCTGGGTGTAGTTTTAATCAAAGCTCGGACTCGCACTAAGATTCAATTAAAAGCAGTTTTGTCTTCAGAATGATATGTTAAAATTCCAGTTGCAGATCAGTTCTATATTCCGTTGCGGAAAATATATATCGAGAATTCCGAAACGAACCCCCCCCCGCCAATCTTGATGCGGCCCGCAGGTTATACTACAAACATCCAAATGGCCCCCGATGGCAAAAAGGTTCCCCACCCTGGTCTACACTCATTTTATGTACTTGTTTTTAAGTTTATCTATTTCATAGTTTAAGAAATTTTTTTACTAATTTGGAAAAATCTGTTTGCCTATTTCATGTGACAGTAAAATAAAATAAAAATATTTTCCTTTAATTTTTGTGCGCTTACGCAAAATTGTCGCCGTGCGGAAGCCGGTTGTATTTTCGTAATAACTTACTTGTGTTTTTGTAAATTGTACTGTCATTTCAGATAATGTGTTTATTCATTTATAAAATTAGTATACAATCTACCATAAGTAGTTTCCCCAAAATAACTAGGAACTTATATTCGGAGAAATAATTTTTTGATTGTGACTATCGGCAACGGCGGAGCACACAAAGTTAAATAAATGCTTTTATTTTTTAACACTTATTTTACATTTAATAACAACCTCACCATCCCCCACTAAGTACTGTACTTCAATCGACTATGTGCCATAGTTCTCATAAAGTATATGGTGGGATATATTGGGGTACAAACTGCGAAAATAAACTGCTAAACACATGAAAATTCTTTAATTCTATAAAAATATATTTGTATAGATCAACAAACGCTGATTCTGAATGTTTTATTACCCATAGAATTTATAAATCGTCATTTAAAAACAAACAAAACACATTGGTTGGTTGGTATGACTGAATCTGCTCATTCATCACAACCAGTCTACGTGAGTACTATATCTACAGTCTACAATATCAAATTACAGGGAATTTCTAAGATCTTTCAAGAATTGGGTTTTTGGCGGGGAGAACCTTTTTGTGGGGATTCTGAGCATTTATTGACTATCCAACCGTATTGAAAAATAATATTTATAAAAATCGTGAGAACATACTATCATTTCATTTTCATTCGCAGAAAATTTTCAAAAAAAGTCTATTTAACTAAGTAATCATCATGCCTTTTCACAGGGGTAGGCAGAGAGGACGGACCGCCAAACAACTCGGTCTTGGCACTCACTTATTGCCTGATTCTCGACATGGCCCGACTCAAATATCTGATTCACTTGATCATGCCATGTCTTCCTCGGGCGTCCCCCACTTCTGCTACCATTCGCATCAGTCTATTTAATAGTTAGATCAATGTTTCACCGGTGTGCCCATAGCTGGATGGGTGTGTCAATTTTAAATCTGCCCCATACTTCATACTTATATATCGAAAAGGGAAATATAAAATTGTACAAGTATTATTTTTTGTAGTGTTGAATTGTCGAAAAATGGGTCGGTTGTGTAAAACGATTCTTATTATTTGTCAGTTTTATATTTCCTAACTAAAATACATTATTGTGTTTCTTTTTTGTAGAAACAATATTATTAAGCTATTGAAATCAAGTCATTCTAGCGGAATTGAAAATATTCACACCCTATATTATCAGGCATCCATTTCAGACCTACAATAATTAGATAATTTTTGTTTATTATTTTAGATAATAATAAATTAATGACTCCAAGTAAAAGCACCAATTAAAAATAATTCAATATATCTTTATTAATATCTGTACAGTTATCAACTTGTAGCTTATTTGTACAGCATAATATTTGTTATAAATATAGACAACTATGTCATTATAATAAAATAGTGATATAGTTTCAGGTTGTTAGAGTGGTATTATTTCTAGATGGGTTGTCACCGGGTGCGTTGCCGTTCATCATGATTGGTGTGGAGTTGATGGGCATCCCAGACGATGACACGGGTAGTTCCAGTTCATGTTCGGTAGGTGTGGAAGCAAGCATTGACTGTCCTTTGCATCTCAGCTCGAACACTTGAGTTATTGCTTCGCGAAAGCACAAGAAGTTGTAATCGATAACACCTGAAAATATTAAAACAATCAATGTTGTTTTTATGTAGTAAAGCCATATTAAAAATGTGGAGATCCGGAAAGAATGCGTGGCTTATTTAAGCGTAATGCATAATATTAAGAAAGGGATGTTTGGATGGTTAGGGCATGAAAAGAGGATGAATGAAGAAAGGAGTGTGAGGAGAATATATTATGATGCGGGAGTGAACGGTAAAAGAAGTTGAGGACTCCTGAAGAAGATGGCACGGTGAAGTAAATAGAGTCTCGAGTTGGACCATTTCAAAAGTCAGAATAACAGAAGTGTGTGAATGAAGCGAGTGTGTGGTAACGCACAGTTGTATGACGGTTTTCCCCTGCCTATCCCTGTGAAGAAATGACCTCGTACCATGAACTTGTAAGTTTCCATTGGTCCTAAAGGCAGACCGCATGAAAATAATGCCGGATTACAGGAAGAAATTACACTACTGGAAGCCTCTGAGGCACACCGGCGAAGAAGTGAACGGCCTCCATGGTTGAATGGTTTAGATATTTGACTTTGATTTGATTTTAGATATTCAGAATCTAAATGTTTGCTTGAAATGTATTTCACCGTGTTTACTGACCAGATTTGAATATACAGGTACTTCCCCACCATCTCCTACCCCTCCCTGCCACCCTCGGCCTCACAACATGCCCCAATTGGGATACCATAGTCCCATTGTTCCAGACAGTTGGGAGCATTCGGGGCTCTTCTGCAGTATTCACTTATAAAAAAGGTAAGAAGGGGATGAAGATTGCTGCAGAATGGGTTCAACTAATCACAGTAAATACGTATCTTGTCATAGGTACCTTGTTTGTCAAAATTATCTTCCCTCAAAATGCAGACCAATGCAAGAAACTTGTTGACTTCTCGCAGGTATAAAATGGTTCCATTATTCAGCTTTATTAGGCTAAAGCTTTGACTGTTAAATGCCGCTGCTTCAGTGTCATCGACTAACCTAAATACACATAAAACAAAATTAATCACAAAGTAACAATTACATATATATCATTGAAGAAGAAGATAAAAACTAATAAATCCAAACTAAAAATGAAACAGAACAAGACACAGAGAATGAAAAGTTACAGTCGCTACTGGGAATCGAACCCAGGATCTCAGGATCTCAGGAACCCAGGATTCCCAGCATCAGAGATCCAATATTCCTGAATTCAAAATAACAATAACAATTCTATATATAAATAAATATTTAATAAAATCGGTCAACACGATTCCATGGTGAAATCTACAGCACTTTGATTGTGTAAATCCAACACGGTACATATTATGTGTTGTATAATTAAATAGGTTAGAGAGATTAACGGTCGTATACATACCCGTATATGCACGAGACATCAATAACAACATCAATCATGTCACAACAGAGTTCATAGCTCTGCATGTCCACTGGGGAACTGTCCGTAGCAATGTATATTTTAGAAACCACGTCAAACAGAAAAGCTTTTTCAATCGCTGAATTCTGAAAAAAAAATTACAATGTTATTTCATTAACACAAGGTATTTAAAAATAAAACTGAAATGATTCGTAATATAAGCTGACAATACTGTGTATCAGTGGCGGTGCGTGACTTTTCAATGAGCTAGTAGAGTGGTAAGATTAAAAAATACGACATAATACATATAAATATTTATATAATTTTTATTCAAAATCTCAATTTTTTGTATGAAGATTATCAGGATTCTCGCGCATCTCCAAACAGAAAAATCTTAATAAAAAAAATAATTATATTTTCAGCAACAACATCATTAATGTTATATTTATTTTTAAATATTACCACTCTAGCTCTATGAAAAGTCATGACCGCCAGATGTAGTTACATCGCCTTATTTATGGGTATGTTGGACTCTTGAATGTATAAAACATAAAGTGATAACTCTCACAATTATAGTTGTTGGTGACAAACATACCTCTAGACAACAATGCTTTTGGGCAAAAAAATTTTCAACAATCAAGCGGGGTGCGAAAATCGAGTATGATAGACACAAATATTAGCAGAAACAAAAATGGCTGGCCCGTGTGCTCACTCGCATATATACACAATATACATAATATGTTGATAGCACATAAACCTTTTTGTATGTAGGTACTGCATATAAGAGATTTTTAAATTTACAGTGACGATTTACCGATTGTTTAGATAAGTATGTCAATCTGTTGCATTTAACATCATGGTAATGTACACATTTCTAGTAAAACTCTTTTTTAAGATGTTGACCGATGACATTGTTGTCACTGGAACTGCAGATAAAATTTGAACTCTTTATAATAGAATTAATTATATAAACCCCCGTTAAATACATGAACATATTTGTACACCGAGCACACTTTCCGCAATCTGGAGCTGGTTCCAAATATTATAAGTGGTGAAGAAGTCATCACAATTAATAATATGTAGTAATACTTACAGAAATCAAAATATTTAACAGATTCTCCAGAGTGGGAAGTTGAGGAATGAGTTTTTGAACTACTTTTGAGAATGCTTCAAAAATTGAATGGTCGTAGATGGAGGTCAAATGAAAGCTCAGATGGATTTGGTCCGCTCCAGAGTCGGTCAGGTCATCGGTTGCTCGTTGGTGAATGTCTCGTTGAGATTCCATTTTGTAGTCATCACTCAAACCATCAACCTGTGAAGAAAACAAAATAATTGGTCAACTTTATATTATAGCGCACATAGATAATAGAAACAAAGTGTACCGACTATATGGCACGAAAGCATACCGACTGTCGCTGAGCTACGACCAATTGTACGGACTGTTGTATAAGGCAGCCTTTTCTAAAAAAGCCTGTGTTTTTAACTGACTCAAGTTTTTAAGAAACCAGATGCTGGTCGTTCTGAAAATGTGAACCCAGTGCTTTGAATGCTCTGACCCCTAAGCATTGCAAGCAGTGGCGGCTCGTGACTTTTGGGAGTAATAGAGTGCTAATATTAAAATAAAATGGCATTATTGATGTTGTTGTATCCAAAAACTTTTTATTTTTTTTCAAAAATTCGATTTTGTGTGAAGATTTTCAGAAAATCGGTGCAGTACATTTCCAAACTGCGACATTAACACGAGAGGGTTTAACCACAATGTTTGGCACACCAGACATAGCCATATTTTTCTAATTTGAATATTACGAACCAAATTTAATGTTAAAATTAGAATTTGAAATAAATACATGATTAGTGTTTATGTATTTTGATAGATTCTGGAAGAAATCAAAACCAAATCAAGGTTTGGTCAAAATAGAGTTGGCGTCTTCAAGGAGACTCACTCCAATAATTTAATGTTTTTGCTTTTCCCACTGCCAGCAGTAGTTATAACCAAGTTTTTTGTGAATGAACAAAATGTAATTGTTTCAACATAGTTGTAAAAAATGGTAAATAGTGGAATTATTTCCTTTGCTTTCCGCTCCGTTGAACACCGTCCCTTTGATACTTAACAAAGATAGGAAAGTATACTATATTTAATAATTTGAGTCATTTTCGATACCTCTCTTCACCAGGTAATTAAGGTCAGTAAGCAGTACATACAATCAATTTACGTATTCAACCGTTGTGTGGTTATTCTAGTAGAGATAGCAACTCTCTCAATTATTATGTATAAGAAATTTCTTACCTTATGAATAAAAACCTCAAATTTGATAGCAGGATTAACCTTGTAAGCCTTTGTCACCGTTAAGTTTAATTTGTTCAAAGCTTCCATGTAGTCATCCTAAAAATTAAATTAAATTTGAACAATAACCACACAAAGAAACTGGAAAGACGGTTATTTAAACTAGGCGCCCTTTGAATCATAATACATTTTCTCAGTAATATTGGTAGAACATTAATAAGCTTCCAAAAAGATTAAAACCATTGTTTTTCAAAGTTTCTTTGTTTCAGATAATGCAGGATGCAGGTGCTATGTACATAAATATATGAGTAAATTAATATGAATCATTACAAATAGTTGGTACATTATTTTTTTGCAGGCTTATCTAAATGAGTTATTATCTTCCTGAATAATAATCATCTGCCATATGGCCCATTGGTTAATTTATAACACTGACAATAATACTGACTTAAATGATAGCTTTATCTATTTTCTGTGATCCCTGATGTTTTTATGACAGTAAAAATAAACAATTTAAGATTTCGCACTCAGAAAGTCAAATTTAAAAATCATCTTGAACCAATTAAACATTAGATACTTAACCAGATACATCTTCGTATAAAGCAGAAAATTTGTTTGATATCTGAAACAGCACAACACCCAAACAGTGATTGGCATCTTAAAAGTTTTCTGTCCGAAAACGCAAATATTTTCAGCTTGCAACGTAATTTGCATTAAGAGTTCAACAGATATTTAAAATATTAACCCCCTTTGTCATCAGCCGCTTTTTAACAAAAACAAAAAACCTAACATTTTAGAATAATTTCTAACAATTGAATTTATTTCATGACAATGGGTACGATACATTATGTAAAAAGCTATCGTTGAATTTTTTGTTTCAATGTTTCATATGTAATTGCATTTTCTTAAGGTACATAAAAGTTTGCACCGATCGTTCGGTGCTGTGAGGGTAGTCATGAACCTAAGAGACTTAATATTGTTTGTTCAAGAAGGAAAAAGACATAGCTGCAATACTTATCACTGGAATAATATCACCTAGTAATTTTTGGGTTTTTTGAAGAAAAGGGTTAATAGATAATAAGCACACCTGAGCATCAATAACGAACACCAACGCTCCGCATCCTCCAAATATCATATCCGAGTCAAAAGCCGGGTCGAAGAAGTCAATCTGTCCGGGGAAATCCCAAATCTGAAATTGGACAAAGCTGCTATTGTTGATGTCATCCTTGACTATCTTATTTGTGGATTCCAAGAATAGGGTTTCATTCGGGGACATTTTGTGGAATACCACCTTTTGTATTGATGATTTTCCTGATCTGTAAAAATTTAATAATAAGAATTATTTCTACACTTGTACAATTGCAATGTATGAACCAAATTAAAATGTGTGAATTTATTAGGTTTCAAGTTCTTAGTATGTACTAAAAGAAATCAATAAGAAAATAATTAATGTTGTTAAGATACCTTAACAAACCGTGTGATAAAAACATTAATAAAAAAATAGTATGTAAATTTCCATTGTTCTGTACATTACTCAGCAAATACGGATTTGATATACCAATAAATACATTACAAGTGCTTCAATGGTATTTAGGATAAACTTTTAGAACAACTGGCCAAGTTTAATACACTACCGGTGGGAAGGGTACATAGTTCTACCTTTTACACCGGCCACTAGAATGGCAGAAAATGTTCTGATGCAAAATTTTTAAGAAATTATAAATATTAAAAAAATATTAGACATGGGATTGTGATGGGAGAGGTATGTTATTTACTTTATATACAGTTTAACTTGGTTATAACCGACTAAATTTGCTCCTTAGAGCCATTACTCGTTATATCCTAGTAGGTTTTTAAAGTCATATGTACCTACCTACCGCTACTATCAATTTATTCGCAAATCTATAGTATATTTTCAAAATACGAGTAAGTATTACTCATTAAAAAATAAATTAGAAAAATACAATTTTATTAACCAAATTTATATTCAATGATTGCTTTAAAGATTTCGCTTTCATGCTTCTCAATTTCCTCCTCAAAACAATCAACGTATTATAACTTTCATCACATGGTTCGAGGCTTCCAAGAAAAATAACACCAAATTGTCTATATTATCATCACTAGCTTGTGCTTATCGTACCCCTTGTAAAATCTCACTTGTCATAAATAACCAGCTTGCGGGATTTTTATGGTTTTCGGCTGTTAAAGTTTACTTATCACAAACCAGTGATGCACAACTCGCGGCCCAATTGTTCCAGTCCGCATCTCAATTTCATACGGCCCACTAGGCTATTGAAAAAATCAAAATGTTTGGGTTGATTCTTAAAAAACCTTGGATAAAAGATTTGGTTAATTTACGATGCATATCCTAAATGGAACTTGATTTGAAGAATCGGTTTGCATAAATTCAAATTCTAAAAAATCAACAGAAACCCTAAATCTCGCATTTTGCTGTCAACCCCCTCCCTTACAACGAAAACAAAAAAATCACTTGAAGGTCACGGGCTCTTTGAAAAATAGGCAAAGCGGCCCCTCCGCTGAAAAAATTGTGCATCACTATCATAAATTTACCCCGTGCAGGGTTATAGGTACTCATAACTAGGAGACATATTTTACTCGTAACATAGAGACATATTTATTGATTTTTAAAACAAAATTGACGATGAGTTGTAACACAAAAGAAGACGTTCAAAGGGAAAAAATTTTATGACAATTTTACGTAGTGCCCGATAGATAGCAATGTTCACAAATATACCTCATATAGCCGACAATCTTACACAGGTAGTGAGATAAAAATATGAATCCGTCCCTAACGGGATAGGAATTTCCTACCAACCACCGTTGTGCGCCAGGCAGCTAACCGCCAGCGCTGTACCGCCCTTTTGTTTGTTACTACTTACTTCGAGAATAATTTCCAATTATTGGTTTTTCTTTTCAGGCCCAACGACCCATTCAAGTATTCAGAAAATGTGTTGACAAAATTATTTGCACGGTATATCAGTGAATCTACCTCGTTATTACAGCAAACAATTATATGAAGATAAGCCTGAAATAAAATATTGTTTTGTAATTGCTCATTATTGCCGTGAACGTTATAACCAAGTTCGACTGTAATAACAAATATTTTTTTTTTTACTTAAATAAATTCTTTATATTAAAATTAATTCCTAAAAACCTATTTTATATTTAACCAGAGAAATGCCAATGGGTCTCTGAAGAACATGCGAGCATTCTAATATTATCCTTTTTAGAATAATTTGTGATGCGATTTCGACAATAATGCTTTAAAAAATGTATGGAAAACAAAATCAGCATTGCTTGGGCTGATAAAACTTTAGATTCTACTTTTGATTTTTATGAATGGCGCTCTCTGAAGGCTAAAAAATATATATTTCTATTTTATGCTCCGGCCTTCAACACGTTAATACGAAATTTCAGGGATACCTACCTACAAAATGTCACTGTAGAAATTGTTGTAAAATGTAATATGGCGGTCTTCCCATGCAAAAGAAAATATGTATTCATTTCACATAATTGTAATTTCAAATGAAGAGTTTGCCTTTCCCCCGAATGCAAATAGTTTTCCTTTATGGTAATTAAGTTGAATCAAAGTGTTTTTTCAAAAAAATATATTTGTAAAGTGTGGCCAGCCGTTATAAAAGTTTACCATGTTCACTGCAAAAATATTGCTAGATTAATACACCCTGAATTAGCAAAGAATGGTGAATTTGTAGAAATAAACAATAGCTGTGCAACTTCATTTTTATTCAATCTTTGATTGTTGCGATAGTCAAGAATTTGTGCATTCATTACTAAAACACAATGCATCAGAGATCCAAAGTATCATTGTTCTGGTACATTAGCAAATTGTGTTTGCACCAAATTGAATAGATTAGTTTGCAGGAATTATTAATGATTAACCTGCGGAGACCCATGAGGAGTATTCTTGGTTTTTGTTCTGATTGCATCGATCCTGACTGAGGATCTGAGTCCTGTTCGAATGGTCCATAGCCAAAGTCTTTGGGAAATGATCCCACGTCGAAACCACCCACTGGTTCATCTTGATAACTCTGAAAATTGTCAAAAAGTTCTATGAAATTGTCAGATCTTTCAAAGTAAAAAAAATGGTATTTAAAGGCATTTCTTTCTCACCATGGCAGAACGCCAGAGTGCCTGTGAAGAATAAAATACTCTTATGAATTATGTGAATTAATTCGTGAGGAAATAAACATTTACGCAGCACAATTTTCCAAATCGCAAAATTTCATGAATCACAATACAAAATGTCAATTGACAGCACAATGGAAACACGAACTACGAACAGAACATCTATGCAAGTTAAAAAAGTAATGTAAAATCGAAACATATCCAATAAATTTATACTGTCGAGTAAAAAAACACTAGCATTTACGTGCAGTAAACACAACACGAAAAAGTTAAAACTTACTTTTTCAAAAACGCCTTCCATGTCGTACAGTGTTGCCAACTCGATTTTTAGTAATAGTAGATAACACCCGAAAAGGAGCTAAAAAAGAGCAAAAATTTTGTAGAGCCAAGTTGGAACCAAAAATATTATCGTTTTTCGTATGAGTTCTGTATTAAAAAAAAAACTAAAATATTTGAGCCAAATGGTGCCTGGCGCGGGTAAAATTTTGACGCTCTTATCAAACCACAATGTACGCCTCGGCCTAAGGTAGTAAGTAGGTGATCACTGTAATCGATAATATTTGGATTATTTTATTTTTGTGTAGCGTAGTGTAGTTTTCACGAAAAATAGTCTCAAGGACGATGTGCTAGGACTGTTAGGTATTATCAGCGCACTGGCATCTGAGCTAGAGCCGATAACTTACCAACGATAAAAGTTTCAGTCCGACCTTACGCGAACCTATTCCTATATAACAATAAAATTAGTCAAATTACTCGCTTCAAAATTGGCACTAAGGTGTCAAGATTTCAGATACGCGAGATAATATCTTCTTATATTACAATATTTCTGTGCCAGAATATTATTATTCTGTTCTATAATTGGATTTTTTATTTCTTATGTTTAAATTTCTTAGGTTTAATCAAACCACAACCATAAACTACAACAACAACCACAAAAAGGGCTAAACACTTCAACCCGAATTTCAATCAAAGATATGAGTTTGGATCTAACGTAGGATTCAATGGAAGGTGTAAATTTCATGTAATTTGTAGGTATTGTTTATTATTTGTTCTGTTCTCCCTACTAATATGTATATTATTTTTTCTAATAACTCTCCTATTGGAAGTTGTTTGTCATCACATGGTTGCAGCTCTAAACATCAAGCTAAAGAAAAGGGTAGAGAAATTCTGAGAACAACGAATTGTTCAACACGAAAATAACCGGTTACTCGGATAAATATCTTTAAAATGAATATTTTACATTCTGTTTTAAAAAAGTTAAAATATATATTATGAAAAATTAGCTAAAAAGTCAAAGCAGTAAAAAATAGATAAATCTTGCTCAATAAGGGCTGAGTTGGCAACACTTATGTCATTGTCATGAAAATAATATTGGAAGTAATGTTGCCAACGCGACAAACATTATCTGTCAAATGCTATAAAGACCGTACAAATTCTCACTGTTAATAGAAATAGATATAAAAATAACTCTTAAATAATATTTTTATGTTGAATCTGGTTTCTAATTCAATGGATTTCTATTTAGTATGGAAAAGTTATATTTAAGAACTGCTAACTAGCCCCGAAAACTGTTTTTTTTATTACATCAGGCAATACTAATTATGATATGTCATAACATGTAATGTTATGTCAAAAATATTAGTCAACATGGTAACGTACTAAAATATATAATACACTCGTGAATATTTTTTATGACGTCTGTAGTTAAATCAGATACTATCGATTATTTTGCATGACGAAATAGACATACCATTATATATAGACGTACCATCATTCGATTTCGTTTCTATTCATAATGGATTTATCAGAGTTACTCAGCGCAGCTGAAAATGAGCCAAACGTTAAAAATGAGCTGTATTATGGCATGTGTCAGTGCTGTCTCTCTGAAGAAGGACTGCAAAATATGTTGCAGTCCTTCTTGTATGATGGCACCCTTGAAATATACTCAGATATGCTACTCAAATGTTTTTCTATTGAGGTAAGAAATACATTTTATTCGACTGTCACATTTTTCTCCACCGTGAATGTAAATAGTTTTTTCTTGTATTAACTGTTGAAACAAAGTGCAATTTCTACAATCTGTGACTAAAAGTGCGGCGGTTAGGGAAATATTTACCCTTTTCTGGTACCTATAAGACTTTGGTAACATTACCGAATTCCGCTAAAAACAAACAAAAACACTTGATATTAACTTAATTACTACTGGAAACAACCATTTAAGGGAGATGTAAAACAAGCACTAAATACATATGTTGTTAGTTTGGGTTATTTTAATAACCCTCAAACTTAACTTTCAGAAATAATGAAACTTGAATGCAGTTTTTACCACTTCCCTGACTTAAACAGTTGTTTCTTGTAGTAATTAAGGCGATGCCATACGTAGTAATGCAAAATCATGTGTTTTTGGTTTGAAAATTTGGTCGCCCAGAAATGTTTCAGATGCTTTAATTAAATACTGCGAGTAGAATACATCTTGGCCTTTGAAATAATCAAGTATTTTTTATATAAGTCTTTTTATAAGCCCAGAAAAAAATAATGTATAGGCCTATGAAAACTGCCTTAGAGTTCAAAATCTCCTACTTGCGAACCCATTTTCGGTTATGATTTTATTGTATAGTGTGGAAAATTAAGTTATTTATAAAATGATCGGAAAAAAATTAAATATTTATGCCTGAACATCCACAAAATAAAATAAAAGGCACTTTTTGGCCATGTTTTTTTCTTGCATAAATCAAAACAGGCGGATGGTGTTAAGCGGGAATTTAAACCTTATCGCCATCTACGTAAGGGTTGTTATTGATAGCGGCTCAATTTAAAATATTACACGACGTAGTGCATCGCCTTAATTTGAAACCAAGTGATATATTTATTTTTTATATATTCAATAATATTGTTATTGGGTTAATAAAAACAGTTTATTTTTAAACAAGTTCTGATGTGTAATTATTATCACGCGTGACAGCTGTTTCGCCCTCTGAGGGAATTATTAAACTTCAGAGGGCGAAACAGCTGTCTCCCGTAATAATAATTACACAGCAGAACTTGTTTAAAAATAAACTGTTTTTATAAACCCAATAACAATATTATTGAATATATAAAAAATTAAAATTAAAATGGAGTTCTACAAATTAAACTTAATAACAATAAATAAACAAGTGATATATCTTTTATGTGTACTAAGCATGAGATGGAATTCGGCAACTTTATTAAGGCTAAGCAGTATAACATTGGAAATTTGTAAAATGATTTTAGGAATTAATTATAACCTTTTTTCAGGTTCAAAGTGACAATGTGAATATAGAGTCTCTGTACCTGATATGTGAATCCTGCATTGAACAATTGAGGAGTAGCCTTTCATTTCGGCTGCAGGTGGAGAAGGCACAATCCTGGTTTCATCGGAGTTCATTGACAGGCACGGCACTTAATAAATTATTTATCCATAAAATGTTGTTCCTCCATAAATTAACAGTTGAAAAAAATATGAAAAAAGTTTTGCATCTATATCTTGTGGCGCAGTCCCACCTCCTCTATTCTACGATTTAGAAACTATGAAACAAATCAGTTAGAACAAATTTTCTATGCCATAGAATGCTCAATAGAAATAGAAGCCCAATGTTGAATTAACTTCAACCTTTCGTTATTCTATTTAGATTCAATCATCAAATAGTGTGAACACAGTATTCTTTTCCATTTTCAATTGATTCATTCTATGAAATAGATCATTGAATAGGAATATATCAGGTTTGGTCCCAGCTTTACTTATACACGGTGTCCGGAAACTCGTAGTACAAGCGGGAAACTGGTGAATCTACATCACATTAGGAGTCGATTTTGTAGTATAATTTTTTTTGATTTGAGCTTTCGTTTTCGAGTAAATCGAGTCAGAAGTTGATTTTTTTTTGATCAAATTCTTATAAATTATTACTGAAGATCAAAGTACCCAACTAATTAAAACTATTTAAAAGTAAAACAAATAAAGAAACCCGGATTTAAAGCATTATTTTGAAATCACCCTTAATTTAATCCGGTGTAATCATAAAATATTTCTGCTCTGCAGGGTTAAAACATCTGTTCTTCTAATATTCACACCTATCTCTGACATATTCGCAAAATATAGCTTTTTTCTAGTATGTTGGGTTCTACTAACATATGAAGGAAAGAGACGCACAATAGTTTTCAAAAAGTGAACAGTATTCTAAGCAGATGTCCCATTTCTGTTAAATCGTAAGTAGGTCAGTGTTGATTTATGGGTCGCCGCAGGTGGCCGTATTTATACATTGTTTACATTGCATTTTGCTTTAAAAAGTTTTCTCGCTAATTTAAACATAAAAGCGAATTGTGGGCAAAATTTGTGTGTTTTAAAACGCGTTATTATTGTTTTGATATTGATACCTTAAGATTTATCATCGATGCCTTCGACGTGTTTGAAAACAGTTGAACGTTTTTAATGTTTTGATTTTGAGACTTATCATCGATGCCTTCGACGAGGTAAAAATTAACTCCGACATGATTCAAAGAGTGCAATAATCAATCATCAGACGGACCCAACTGTGCTTGGAAATTAACGGTGAACATTTTAAATAATTTTTGTGACGTGTTTGTGTTTTGAATTGGAGCTCATTGCTACATATTGTAGGTACCTACCTATGCTAATAATAATTCCTATCCGTTGCGTCGACGTCGCATTGAATAACGAAAAAATTTTGACCCTGAAATTACCGAAAAATATTGGTTTTTCGTTTTTTTTTTTTGTGAAAATGCTCAATTCAAAAAACTTTATGTTTATTTGGGTTCCCCATGTGGTGTAGATTCTCCAGTTTCCCGCTTGTACTATGAGTTTCCGGACACCGTGTATAATTATGTTCAAGATTATTAGTAGAAGTGTAATTATTCAAACATTTTATGCCTTTCCAGATAGTGTGATAAAAATTGAAAACTCTGATGAAGAAGAAGATAAATTAGAACAATCTGCTTTTGGGGAAAATCTTCGTAAACCGAACATCCATTTACCTGCAATCCGACCAAAGAAAATTAAAAGAAAAGCATATAAATTATCAAAAATTGTACAGCTGAACAGAAGAAGAACAAATCTGAAAATCGTCCGGAGAGATATTTCCAAAAAGATTTTGAAGAGTTTCACTAAGGACAAAATCAAATCTATGCCCAAGAGTGAATACAAAAAATTGTACAATAAAGTATACCACTCAGAGTTGATCCCATTTAAATTAGATAAACAGGCGGTTACTTGTCATATTTGTGAAGAGACATTTAGGTTTCATAAAGGACTTGTCGATCATATGAGAGTTCACTATCCCAACTTCGTATGCGACATTTGTGGGAAATCATTTGTTACAAAAAAGTGCCTGAAAAAGCATATAATGCGACATGACAATGGTAGAATCCCGTGTAGTGTTTGTAACAAACTGTTGAAGAAATCAACCCTACGAGATCACATCAAGCGCCACACCGGACCTAAAGCCAAACATAAATGCTCAGTTTGTTCGGAAAGCTTTGAGGATTATTATAAGCGTCGCGAACATATGGAAAAGGCTCATGCAATTGATAAACCGAGATACTTATGCAACCTTTGCCCAAAATCTTTTGGATATTCTAGTGCTTTATCGAGACATGTGCGAAGTTTTCACCTTGAAGAAAAAAACTTTGTATGCATCGAATGTGGGCGGGAATTTTTTTGTAGGAAAACCTTTGACGAGCACTCTCTTGTTCACAGCAAGGAGAGAAATTTCCAATGTGTCATTTGCTTCAAAAACTATGGCAGAAAGAACACTCTGAATCAACATATGAAAATTCATAGCGATATAAAGCTGCACATTTGCCCCGTGTGTGGAAGGTCTTTTACCCAAAAGTGTACCCTGATCTGCCATCTCAAAGTTCATGAAAAGACTGATGAAATCATTATCACATATCGAGATGTGACAGAAGAAAACTCCATTTAAGTACACAGCTGGATTTTTAATTTTAAGGTTATTTTTTATGACAAACTTCCTTATTATTTATCAAAAATACAGAAATTTTATAATACCAATACATTTTCATTTACCTACCTTCCTTCTCAAAAGTAAATTGCAGACTCTTGTTCATTTTTGTTACAAGGAACTTTTGTGTAAATACCAAAATTTGATTTTATGTTAGTATCAAGTAAAAAAAACCCGCTACCTACTGTGGTTTTTATGTTGCTATTCCCTGCGAACGACTTTTAGATGGTTATGCCAAATTTATAGGACTTCACCCTTTTGTTTGGCTAGCAACTGATTTAGTAGCACATTTACATAAAAAGGCAGGTATTTAAAAATTAAACAACTAAAAAAATTACCACGAAAACTCTAATATTTTTATTTTTTGGAATAATTTTATTGAGTAAAACATCAAATTGTAATATTTAATTATTGAAGACAATATTAGCGATTTCTAAACGAAAATCTGAAACAAAAAAATCAGTAAAGGATACGGTCACATATAGGACTTGAGGACCCTTGCCTTGCCGGGGCACCGCTCTAACACTGAGCTAATGGAACCCTATCCCCTTCGGTCACATTTAACTTATATTATTTTTGAACTTTATCATACTTCGAATAAGAACTACCAACATTGTTTTCATTTTTACCGCACATTTTTTATTGGCAACTATCTTATATGAACTATGAGTTAAGTAAAAATTTGAATGGGTTCTCCTTTTGTACCAGCCAGCAGAGGCGGATTTGTAGTCTTGGCCGCCCTAGGTCCCAGAGCATGTAGCCGCCCCTTTCTCAGTACCCATCATAGGTGTGGCGAGGGCGGCTGCGGGGCGTGGGGGCGCGCTGTGTGCTGTGTGTGAACACGCTCTTGCATATCGCTATTTCGTACGTAGAATATTTAGGTACTTAGGAAGTAATTTCTTGTTATCATCTGTGACTTTTTTGTCACGATTGGCCGCCCCTAATATCTGGCCGCCCTAGGCCCGGGCCTACATAGGCCTAAGGGCAAATCCGCCTCTGCCAGCCAGTGAATACCAGAACATCTTTGGACAAGGGAGTTTTTCTTATAAAGCTTCGTTTCTTTATAATAACTATAGGTACACTAAAAGTATTCAAGAAAATGGTAAAAAAATTCTATACTAGCTGAGAGTGGTGATTTTTGATTACCCATGTTGTGGCTTACGTCATAAATCAGCCCGGAAAAACTATATTTAATACTATCCATATCTGCCTAAGTGCTTTACTTATTTATTATTAACTTAGGAATAAGTATGTATTTAATTTTCTTATTATTATTATTTAATGCACTTATTTATAATATCATCTACTTAATGTACTTATTTTCATCTAATTAATTTACTTATTATTATCCACATAATTTATGTATGTACATACATTGAAGTATTATATTTATTTTCTTATTATTATGTACTTAATTTGCTTGTATTTATTTACTTACTATTATTTAATTATTATCACTTACCCATTTTTATATATATATCTTTCTAATGCTTATTTAGTCAGTAGAATGTTATTGTTGCTAACGGTTCCATGATACTTCATCGAAATGAAAATTCAACACATCTTAAGTGATATAGAGTCATTAAAAGTGATGAAACAAAAACAAGGTTTAATAGTTACCTATGTAACCTATTTAACCTTGTTTTTTGTTTCATATCTTTTCATGACTTTATATCACTTTTTGTGTTTTTGCGTTGAATTCTCATTTTGATGAGATATCCGATCACCGTTGCCAACGAACTGCCCAGCTTTAATTGTAGTTTAATAACTGTAGTGTTTATTTTTATAATAATTTCATAGGTTTGTGTTCTCGATATTATATTGAGTTCACAATATGTTTGTGTTCTCAATATTTTATTGAGTACACATTATGTATTTTTGTTGTTATTATTTAATATAATTGTGAGTCTGCATATCTCGCCACAGGAATTCCCTAGTGAGATGGGCGGCTTATGATTTTGTTGTAATATACCAATTTTGAATAAATAAAGGGCCGGGTACTTCGATTTGTTTGATATATTTTCATGAATTCTAAATGAAACATCCCGCTGAATACGTACATTGTTTACTTATTATATTACTTTCCTGTTAAATACTATATCATTAGAAGACGGTTGTTACATAACTTCTTATTTAAAACATTAAACACTTAATTAGACTGTTCCAAACTCCTCCAACTTATAAACTGACACGTACCCACAAGAACAACACGACACGATACTCTATTCTACCGCAGTATGCATAAGCGCAACTATATTGCCCATTCTCCGATACTTAGGTGATATTGACATGTTTAATGTTAACTTTGTGAATTTTGTGGATCATATTAAAAACCTAATCCAACCCTATTCTTGAACCTTTAGTTGTCTCTAAACCAAAATTATTTCTCATGTCAACATTGTACTACTTACCTATGTTTATGTAAAATAAAATGAATACATAAATAAAACTATAAGAAAGATCTACAAAAGCGAATGTACCGAGTCATATAATACATATGTACAAACATAGAGGCTTATCTTCAATTATATGATCAAGAGAAATACACCCGGGGTTCGTTTTATACAAAATTTGACTAAAATACCGAAACAAACTAAATGATCTTTTTACTGTGTATCTGGATGAATAACATGTTGATAGTTTTTTTTAATTAAAAATAGTGGTATTGACAGAGTTGGTTATTTCCACTTGTATGTTCTCCGTGAAACGGCTACACACGAATATATTATAAAAAGAAACCCGTGTTTCCCTACTCGCTTAATTTTCTTACCAACCAGCCACTGCCACCCACCAGTGGTAAATAGCCCTTGGTGTCACGTCGAAAGTAAGAGAGTTTGGTGGGGGTGGTTGAGCGTGGGTGGGAGTGGGTAACGAAAACGTGCTTTGTTATGGGAAGGCCGCGAGTGCTTCAGATTATTTCAGAATGGGCCTGCCGACTGTGTCGGTGAATCTGGAAGGTTCCAGAAAGTTCATGAAGGTTCTCAAATGCTATAGAAGATTCTGGAAGGAGAAAGTTTAAGAAGGTTTTTAAGCATTTTTTGTTTTTAATGAGTTTTTATTATTCACAATGTACATTTGTTACGTATAATTTTTTTTTTTTTTTTTTATAAAATTAGCGACCGGTTTCGACACGTCCGTGTCATTAACTAGCTATTTTAAAACTAAATTTGTGCAGAAAGTGCAGAAATATGGGGTTTTATTGAGTTTGGTTCTTTGGTGGGAGGGATTTGAGGGAGGGGGAGGGGGTTGAGAGGGAAACGGAGGGAGGAGCCAACATAACGGGGAACATTGTCAATAGAGGTGATTTGCAAGGTGCTATTATTTTATTTACTATATTAATGTTTGAATTAATTTTTTTGTTGATTTCTAATGTTTCTAATGCGCACAAATTAAAATATTTATTAATGTTAGAATGTTTAAACTTAGTTTTATCCCGGTTGAAGCTATGGCCTGTCTCTATCAAATGATTAGCGAACTCGGAGAAATTATTATTTTTTAAACATAGTTCGTGTTCCCTAATTCTGGTTTTGAAATTTCTTGTAGTCATACCTACATACTGCGAGTTACAATCATTACACTCTAAAGTGTATATCCCATTTTTATCTAATTTATTTGAAACATCCTTGTTATTAATTAAGTTTTTTATTTTAGAATTAGTGTAAAAAGCTGTCGAAATATTAACTGGTAACATGCGGGATATTTTTAAGGATAAGAAATTTATAATAGATATTTTAAAATAGCTAGTTAATGACACGGACGTGTCGAAACCGGTCGCTAATTTTATAAAAAAAAAAAAAAAATTATACGTAACAAATGTACATTGTGAATAATAAAAACTCATTAAAAACAAAAAATGTCTAGAAATTGTTACATAGTGAATGCCAAAGAAATACAAAAAAAGGTTTTTAAGGTTCCAAACTGAGTGGCAGAGTGTGTCGGTAAGTCTAGAATGTTCCGGAAAGTTCAAGAATGCTCTTGAAAGTTCTGGAAGGAGCCACAGCAAGGCGTGGCTGGGTACAGCTAGTTTATTATGAAAGGAAAATTAATAAGTATGTACATACCATTTTATGTTGAATTTTAAAACTTCCACTCTTACCACGGAAAGCCATAAAAATATGAAATTATAATATCAACGCCAGGCACAGGATTTGATTTGTGCCTTTGTGGAATATTTGGTTTATCTATTATAATAAATATGCCTTGACCTTGTTCTTTGTTCTAGAAATATTTTTTATATGGTAACACCGTGAGTTTATAATGGCGGGAAGTTCGGATGTCATCGTGGCGCGGATATTTGAAATAATGACAGGTTGCGACCTTATTCAGATGCCGAACACTGCATAGTTGTTTCTATTTTCATGACGCGATTTTTGGTGCAATACTATAATGACGCTCACGAACTTTGCGCATAAGCATTTTGAGCGATGACTGCATTGAAGTAGCATTTGAATATTATTTAGAAACGACCTCAGATGGCTGACTAAGTACTAATCTACCACAGGTGAATGAATTTCGATGACGTTATAATACAAAAATCACGACCAAAAATTATAAATTAGATAAGTAGGTACTGTTATTTATTTGCGGTGGTTATTCAACTCAAATTTCTTTCGATTTGTAGGTCTGAGTGGGTCTGAGTTTGAGTCATCGTCGAGGTAATAAACATGCAATAAGACCAACGTTTTTGCTTTATTTAATTTGATTTTCGCTGAGAACTTGAAAGATAAATTTTTACCGTTATTTAGAGCATTGCACGGTGTTGAATATTGGCGTCAGTAATTACCTGCACTATCGCGAGTTGCTAATTTAAAGTGCACGATTTGTATTTTAATTATGCCGGAGAATGTGTCAATAACCTCTGCAACCGCCACGGTAAGGCAAAGCATTTTTACCGCTAGAAATTTCCTAAAACATCGCTGTTTGCAGTCACACCAAGTCTCACCGAATCGACGAATCAATACGAACGTTTTCGAACGCAAAGGCACAACATCAAAATAATGCTAATTATATTACTTGCCTGAACATAGATCGAACTTAGAATGTGTAATGTATCATCAACTATACTGACAAATTACAGAAAACATAATCTTAATCTCAGAATTGGGTTCGTGGTAAGAAAAAATAGAAAGTTTATTCTTCCTGAGTGATAGTTTTTTATAGGATTGTCGTCAGATTATTTTATATTGAGATATGACGAGTTGATTCTCGTAAATAACGAGTCTTTTAAACCATTATAACACCAACCTACATGCATTAAATTAAAGAAGATTCTGTTCTTTGATATTCCATAGTCAATCCCACGCTCAAAAAATATAATAGATTCTAACAAGGATGATATAAATATTTCGAAAAGACAAGATCAAATAATAGATCATTGTTGGTTGCAAAGTAGTGTACATATATTGACCATGACTACAAAGCACCGGTTGCATTTAATTGATTGAAAAATTAGTGTTCTTACTCATCAATAGAACATTCTAAATAAATGAAAAACGGCTCTCAATCTTCTAGAAGTCTAGTAGTAAGTTAGTCAGTAGTCCAATAGTCTGGCAGCGGGGATATGACGAGATCAGTGTCAGAGGCGGATGCTGTTTTTTAGGACCATTCTTTCACGGTTGTTTATTCGCTAATTAAACGGCGAAAGCGTTATTGAGGTTAGAATACTAAAGCATTCATATATTTTTAGCATTTTAACTAAAATGTTTGTAGTATAGTATCCGACACCTGGATCAGGGCAGATGGAAAGCCGGTTGCGAAGTAGGTATGGTATATATAATACAAAACACGAGGCGAGGGTTGCTGCTCTGTTAGATACTAAGCATAAGAATAAGCTTTTCAAACTTCTTGGGACATTTAAGAAACCGGACAGATTTAAGGAGTCCGTGAAATAAAAATAGCAAATCATAATATATTAAAATAAGTTTTTGTTAGGAGACTTGTAAGGGAAGAATTGTAGTAATCAAAAACATAAAATAAGTTTCTAAATAACTATCGTGATTAATTATGAAGTAATTTTTATGTTTTCCCTGATTATGGACTATTATTACTATTATTAGTGTTCTCTGAAATATTGGCTAAAGAAGGATGAAGCGTAACACGGCACAATATATTTGTCCCAACTCTTTTTCTTTGTACTACTACAAAATGGATCGATACAAATATTTTGAAGTGCTTTAAAAGTTTTTAGGTGGTGAGGTGTTGTGTATTGGGACTGCATTACTACATTTGGTGTATGCGACATTTTGTGTCGCCCCTTCCCCATTTAGGAATCGAAAATATTCTGGGGAAAATATACTCAGCTGTACAAGATTTTAGCTCCTATTCGCCTCTTTCAAACCTCACCTCCTATGAGGTGGGCCACCTCATTCCAGTATTTGAGTACCTCATAAAAACTTATTCTGGAATCGTGTTTTACCCAACACTAATTACGATGATCTATTTCTATAGTAAGAGCTTAGAGGAATAGTAAGACATTAAAAATCATAGATACCTGAAAAAGGCGTTTGAAATTTTGTCGAACTAAAATTATCATAATGTTAATGACTCAAGTGAATAAACAAACTGACATTTATCGCAGAGTTTTCGAAAATTCATAAAACTGAATAATCATCATTTCGAATAAAAAAATAATTAACCCTTGGAATGCTGACCTCCCGCGACCTTGTACGCCTTACAGTCCCAGGGTTAAAACTATTGACATTATTTTCTTAAAAACTTATTTGTTTTTAGCAAACTGATGTTTATTTAGATTGTACGATCTTTCAATATGGTTCCATGATAACTCAACACAGTGAAAATTCAACACACTTTTAAAAAGTGATATAAAATCATTAGAAACGATGAATTTTTTTTTAACCTAACCTACATAACCCAGTTAATAAAGTTTTTGTTTCATCACTTTCCATGACTTTATATAACTTTTTAAAGATGTGATGAATTATCATTGTGGTGATTTATCCGGTTACCTTACAATATATTTAAAAAAAAATAATAAATGACTTACGTATTTTCCCCAGGATAGCTACTTAAATTCAGAGAAATGTGGTAAATGTTATAAAAATACAAAATAAAGAAATAATACGAAAATATTCTTGGGTTTTATTGTATTTATCGTAAAGCGAAATATGTGAACTTCTCAATAAAAAATAAATTATATAAAACTGTCTTGTAAATAAATACACAAATACGAAATATTTTTCATGTCCACAAATCTTTTAAAGTTAATGACGAATATATCGTAATAAATTATTATCACCTTGCCAGGTGAGTGAACAATATTTTATTACCTATGCCATCATGCTATTATTAAACCGGGGAAAGTGCGGTGAACTACCGGCGAATCAATGATGGACGGGTACAAATGTCACAAACCAAACTGAAATGAAACCAAAATGAATTCCTCGGCACATTGAGGGTTAAGTAACATTTTCATTTCTTTACCTACGTTATACTCGTAACTATGCTTTCCCTGCAAAATGAGATAATATTTGAATTTCAGTTTCAGTGCCGGCAACCCGGCGTTTATTTATTTATTTTTAAATATTTACAGGGTTTTCTTTACCCGCCTCATTAGACAAACTCTGTTCTGAAGCGGATAAAGGCGGGGAGTTGTTTCTCTATGGAAACAGCAGCAAAATACTAAATATTCATAACTAACTCAAAATCGGCATTTTTTTACTTATCTCAAACTTAACACAAATATAGACTAGGTGAGATACGATTTTGATTCAGTTATAAAAGATTTTATTTTGTTTGTTTGAAGATTTATTTGAGGACGATCTCCAAGAAAAATATTGTATTGTCAAACTTTTATTAGCTTTAAAATGTTAAGTAAGTACCTCTTGGTACCTGCTTTACTTCTGTTGACCTCGTTAACCCTTGAGACGTTGTTGATTTGCACGGATCGAACCTTCTACAAGCTTCCATTTTTTCAAAGACAATAACAAGCACTATTTCGTTCTCTTTCTAACATAAAAGAAATAATTAATTTTTAGATGAGAGGAAGAGAGATAGATGCATTTTAATAATGTGCGGTCGTTCTGGGACAAATATGGTCTTAGGAGAGTATAATGCGCGCACGGCATTTGGGACTGTTTGGGTCTTAGAAGGTCCCAAGGGTTGGGTTATCAACACGTCGGGCAGTAAGTTGTTTGATATTTGGGTGGCGTGAAAGAAATCAATTCGTTCCCCTAGCTACAAGTTCAGATGAACTTCTAAAGCATTTCGAATATTTTGCTCATTTTCGTAAAACCGCTGGACCAAGACGATGAGCACGTTCGCAATTCAACAGTTTAATATTAAGAATAATAAAATGGAAATAATTGTGATCACAGTCGATAGTTCTACTTGGTTCCAAAGAAAATTAGTTTTTGTTGAAGTCACCGGCCTAATAGGCCCTAATAATTAATAAAAAAAAGTCCCTTCGATCTGCAGAGACCCCGGATAATGGGCCAGGGTACAGTGCCATATTGTGCGAAGCATGAGGCCACCACTGGATGAGGCATTGTCGGCTGACGATGATGTGTGGCGGTGCCTTTACTGGCCTTCCTCGATGTCAAAGAGTCACCGATTACTTCACTATCCAGCATCACAGATTGTGAATGACTCAATTCTTCATCGAAAAGAAGCTACTAGAAGCAGCGGTCATCCAGTTTTCTCTTTCTATCTAACTCCACATTGCCCCGGTTTGTAAGAGACGGAAATATCGACTGCGCGGCGGGTGACGTGAAAACCGGTGGTGTGGTTCATATTATTATATAGTTAGGCAACGACTCGTACCGGCACCGGCAGTGTCCAGTTTGAATCTAAACCGCGAGCATCGTTGTGTCGTGTGAATCTCTCTTTATTATATTTGGAATTACTCCATCAAAAGCTAAAACATGGCAACAATCGGTGAGTAAAACTAAACTTAATTTAAAAAAATATATACACAAAAAACTGTGTAAAGTATATCACACTTTTTACTTAATACATTTTCTTATTTTTCCCTACCTACGTGTCATCTGTTAGAGTATTTTTTTATCGGAATGTTGTATTTAGTGGAACTTTCCTGTCAGAGGAAATAGAGATGAACACTTTGTAAGAGAGAATGCGCTTTGAATAATATTCTTGACGCAAGTTCTGCAAATACCGGCATCGGTTGTTTGGAATCTCGCCAGATCGAGGCGTGGTGAGCGGTGAGAGAGAAGACAAATCTAACGGTACCCATAAATATAAAATTCTTTAAATAATGTTACTTTTCCATCTGTTTTGATTCACGAAGAGATCGCTCGGAGAAACATTGATTTTCCCCTGCCCTCATTCCCGTTTACCCCACTCTCCCTGCAGTGAAGTTATGCAACTTGGATTCTGGGTAGGTAGGTAAACATTAATTCAATGTCAAATTTCTCCATTTGGTTCGAAAATTGGACTGAACAGAACGTTAAAAATTAATAACTTTCGTCTTTAATTTTTTCTCAAAGCTTTTCCAATAATTTTCTGTAATATTATTTTATCGACATAGCTAGTCTACGCGTGAGTATGTCAGACGGATATAACCAATCCTAAATACGAACCTTATTTTCTTTTAAAATTTTAAACAGATTTTCCTGCTGAAAATCATTTCCATACCTACAACCTACCTACCATACACGTTTATTTGTGATAAATTTACACGTGATTAATTAATTAAAACATTTTCGTTGCGTTTTCACGATAGCATTAAAATAATTATAGTTAATTTCATTGTATATCAACATTGTTTTCTTTCCAACCGGCGTTTTAAATAAAGCAAATAAGTGTCAGAATAATGTCCCCGGTTTGCTATAGTGCCTAGTGACGATACGATAAATTCATAACAGCAGTATTTACTAGGGCAACACCGAAGTCTTTAAAACTTCTGTCGCATATAAAAAAAGTAGTCCAAGAGAGAGATTGTACGGGCGTCATCGACGATCGTCTCCTTCATTCTCATATGTTTTGTAAGAAAACGAAAAAGACAGAAGATATTAGAAATATGACGTCACATATAATCTCTCTCTCAGACTACTATACACCACGCCCCCTAGCGATATGTAGAGAGGCTAAAGCATAATATGCAGATAAAACTAGCAACGGGTATATCTGTTTACTGATTTACTCATGTGTACCTATCGTCAATTAATTCTTCTAATTATTCGTCAGAAGTTTTAGGTTCTCACAAACGTTTCCAGCTATTTATCCTTCTTTAGTTTGTCAGTCCATCTCATCTGTGGGCGGGTTTCTTCTTCCCAATAAGGGGATCTTATTCTTGAGTCGTTCCCTCATTTCTGAAGATTTTAACCTCCACTCCATTTGCTCTGATAAACCAAGGGATATCCCATAATAATAGAAATACAACTCCACTTCAGTGTGGAGGTTGGACGGTAATTGCTTACTTGTTCATGCGGAAAATACAAAACAAGATTAGTTTTCTTGAAGCACGCTAAAAATAAGCGATTAAATATCTATTATTTTACAAGCAATAATTATTCGCCTGAAACACTCATCCACATTGAAAAATCTCCTGATAAAAGATACATGACGCCAACGGGACTCGAACCCGTGTCCCTTCGATTTCCGGTCGACAGCTCTGACCACTGAGCTATGGCGGCTTATCTCTTACCCGCGAAATTATTCAATATATACTAGTGTTTCATTCAACAATTACTGCTTGTTACATTTTTTCACCTGAAAACAACCAACTTTATTTTATATGAGAAAGGCATTGTAAGTGCTAACTCTCTCACTAGATGGCGTCGAGACAAATTGTCTACATTTTTGTACTTGAACTTGTCAAATATTAATTATTATTTTTTTAAACTAATGTTTTTAAGACAAGATTTTTTATGCATAGCAAAAAGGGTAACAATCGATTTTTTAATGTGGATGAGTGTTTCAGGCGAATAATTATTGCTTGTAAAATAATTGTTACCCTTTGTGCTATGCATAAAAAATCTTGTCTTAAAAACATTAGTTTAAAAAAATAATGATTAAATATCTCTTGTCACATTAAAAACAAACCATAAAATATCTCTCGTCACATTAAAAACTAGCGATATAATATCTCTCATCACATTAAAAACAAACGATATTTCTTACATCACAAAAAAACATGCGCCATATTGATTCAATAATTTATTTTAAACATTCCGTTACAAGAGTCGTCTTTTAAATAATTATGTTTACGGTCACACCTTTTGCCCGAACACATTTTCTCACATTCCTGTGAATTGAAATGGTGGTCAGCAGAATAACAAGTTGTGCTGACAATATCCATTGCTGGTTTTATGGCTGTCTTGAAATTACTGCTGAGGAATTCTTCCTACGCAGTAAAAAATGCATTCTCCAACTGGAGAGGCAATTACGAAATGTAGCCAGTTATTATATCTTTAGAGATGATAATTCTTGATCACAATCTTTAGAAGTAAGTACCTCATTTGTAGTGGATAAAAATGGTAACGTCTGGAATTTAATGGAGATGCAGTAACGCCTGTTATAAAAAATAAGTTTCTTCTTTCTTAGATTTCTACTGGTCTTAGTTTTCTTATGTTCACATATTTTATGTCAACAGTAAATCTTTTTTCGTAGTTAAATATTGTTCAAGGTTCAATATTTGCACAGAACAAACAATTTTTTTCGAGGTAGTTATGTTTTGGGAGCTGTGAATGTGTAGGTACCCTTACAAAATTTAAATACTCGAGTTGTATAGGTAAATTTTGATTCGCTCCAGTTTATAGACAATAAAAACTTTTTTTTTCTGAATCTGCACACACTTTAACGGTGAGATAACTGTTTTCATGTGATTTGCATAGATAACTTTAACTGAACCGTTTTCGGCCAGGAAAGTCGTTTCCACCGTGAGCTATAAAGACATTTGGCAGTCCAATGAAATGAGACACCAATTTATTTTTTTTACATATTTTTCTATTCATAATTCGGGCAAGGCCATGTACTTAAGCTATTTATTCGTGTATGTACTACGCCTACCCAAAATCTTATTCATTCGATTCATTACACGATATCGTGCTAAAATCTTAAGGTTAAGGTAATTCTAGGTGTGTGTTATTGTAGGTACCTACCTTTAGGAAGGGGATACTTAGTTTGCCTCTTAATCAATAAACAAATATGACCATGTTTGTTTGCCGTGTCCTAAAGATATTAATTCCTACCCACTACCTACCTACATACTGCCTGGCAATTCAGACGAAACGAGAATAGGAAAAAATAATATGGATTTCTTATACTCAGAAATGTGAGGAAGTCACACAAATCATAAAACATGTATTTGTAAAGGGCTTGTGTATAAAAATAAACCATCGTATGTGTAAAGGGGGGTGACAGATTAAGCTATAAGTTCAAAGCGTTTTATATAACTCCATATTACTCGCCATACAATCCCATACAGGCCTGTCACACCTGGAAAGATGATGTGTTATAAGTGTGGGCGTGCCGACGATATGCGCTGTGATCTGCTAGCCAGACAATATTCGAAAATTATGCGACCCCCTCTCCTAACTACGTCAGGAGAAGGGGTCAGAACAATATACGGAGCGCCGTACTTACGCGGCTGTCATCTGTCAAGGTGACAGATTCCATACAAAGAAATGATATTCCGCGACAATCCCCCCAATTGATCTGACCCCCTTTCCCTGGAAAGATTATAACGTAGTGTGTCAGCCAAATATATAATACGTACATGCCACGCCCAATTTATGCGCGCATAATATAGCGTAATGTGTCAAAGGCTTAAATTTAAAAATGATTTAAATGAAGTAAAAATGATAAATGGAGTATCAAATGAAGTTTTCATGATATAAAAACAATAATAGCTCGAACATGATACGATGGGGATTTGTAGATATTTATTTGATGATATTATTTGTCTTTTACATATTATATAATATCATGAGTAGTCTCATTGGTTTTTTTTACATAAAAAATTGGCATCGTCAGTTTTATAAGAATATAAAAATTAGTGTTTTTTCGTGACATTTCAACAACAACATGTCATTTGATTACGGATGTTATATCGATTTAAAAAAATGTTTCGATTATGACCATCACTATTCCCGTCGAATTTGCGCGGCGCCAGTCTTCTTTGGATAGATTTGTGTCTTCTTCTTTCTAGGTAGGTAGTAGGTATTGATAATATGGTTTTCTAGTATCTACTTTTTTGTTTTCTGTCTGGAATGGCCTGTCTAGAATAACACAATGTAGGTATTTATAAATAATACTGCGCCATAAAGGTTTTTAGCACTGGTCTGCACGCCACATTGAGATATTAAATTTGCTGAATGTATTCAGCATACAAAATAATTAGCTTATTGTTAATTACATTATAAAAATACAAGACACGTTATATTAGAGAAAATGGCTTTATGAACGGCCAGTTGAAATATGTCCACTGGACCTAGTTCATCTAATCGTATTGTTCTACTTTTACTAATTCAAAAAAAAAACTAAATTCGAATTTGGGTTTATTTGCATTCTGCAATGCATAGACTTAGTAACCAGTGATATTGACTTTTATTTTATTTTATACATCAGATCAGACAGATCTGTGCCATCTTTATGTACCGCAGTGTCACAAATATGACACATGGATTTGAGTCTAATTTTATTCAAATTTTAACAACGTGATCGCTCAATTTGATTAATGAAAGCGCTCGTTAGATGTCCTAAATAGATTCTTGTTAGTTTCTTACAAGATTAATGAGCCGTCTAAAATTCAACCACGTTCATCTTTTTATTTTAACGTTTGGCTCATAAAACAGAATAGTCAATCAATCGCGGGTAACACACTACCATTGTGGTGAACACCTTTCTCTGAAGTCACGTCTCTGCAATATTAGGTCGCAAGTCGCAAGCAGTTCCAAAGTCACAGACAGATCCAACTCGTAATAATTTCCATTCCTCAGAGTCTTATTTCGCAGACAGTTCTAAGTCGCAAGCAGTTCCAAGTTGCAAGTCGCTGGCAGTTCTTTTTTCTCAGCCAAGGTTTCCCAACCTTTCGCAAGTCGCAAGCAGTTCCAAAGTCACAGACAGATCCAACTCGTAATAATTTCCATTCCTCAGAGTCTTATTTCGCAGACAGTTCTAAGTCGCAAGCAGTTCCAAGTTGCAAGTCGCTGGCAGTTCTTTTTTCTCAGCCAAGGTTTCCCAACCTTTTTGAGCTTCGGAGCTACTTTTCATCTTAATTTTCATAGCATCTAACTGAAATTTGTGTTGATTTTTGTTTTTGATTACCCGAACATGAATTTTTAAACACCTGAAATTCGCTGAAAACCGCTGTCGAGTAATACCACAAAAAAGGCCCCTTGTCAAACTTATTAACATCAAATCGCTTAATTAACGGATACGCACGAATCTAGCTAAACCAATTTGGTCTATTATGAGTATTTTTTTTTTTCATCAATTAAAGTAGGAAATAATTTATATTTTCAAATTTCACGGTCATATCATTTTTGGGATAGACCAAATTTTGGTTGGAAATCTTCATGATCGACCGGTCGTAATCCTTGTTCTAAGCATTCCATAGATGTTGCAAAGTAGGTGGCCGCGGCCCATGTTGATTGGTGAGTCAGCCTGGAGCGACGCTCGCTATGGTGCCTATGAAATCAGACTCGCAAACAGCGATGACATCATGGGTCAACCTTATTAATAGCCAGGGGTTAAAAACAACACACACAAACGCGTAAAACATTATCATTTTATATTTTCATATGTAGCGGACACTTTGTAATGTATATATGTCACAATTTAAAATAACTATAAATATTTTTTAAATCATTTTTTATAATAGTTTTTTTTTATAATCATTTTAGTTTAATTAATCGAAATGTCGGTTAATTTTGATGATGTAACGCATTTTGCGGTCGGCACTTACGTCAATGATAATATTAGCCATAAAATCATGCTAACAGTAATATATTATGAATTATCACAATGACCCAAAGAAAAAGCATTACAAATGTCAATGTGGTAAATAAGAAAATAAATGTTGCCGTAATTTGCCCTTTTACAAATTAGATAAATGTCTCAGTAGTGATATCACGTTCGAATTTCTCCGAAAACATTTAGAAATTTCTAATATTTAAAAAATATGTCCGTACAATCGATGTATTCTAGCACACTAATCAAATAATAGACGCGGATTAAATTAAATTAATAATAATTTAAATTATTTCAAATTTAAATATTGAAGGCAATATTAATGATTTCTAAACGAAAATCTGAAACAGAAAAATCAGAAAAGGAAACGGTCACATCAATTTTTTTTTTTGATTTTTCTGTTTCAGATTTTCGTTTAGAAATCATTAATATTACCTTCAATATTTAAATATTACAATTTGAGGTTTTACTCAATAAAGTTATTCCGAAAAATAAAATAAATTATTTCACATTGTAAAATAGTTAAACTAACCGTTTGTTTAAGGTCTACTTAAATTTCTGGCTTGGATATTTTTCGAACGAGGTTTTTAGTGAAAGTAAAATAAAACGTAAATAAAATTCATTGTTGCATAACTTTTTTTGCTTCTATTATCTATATAACATAAATCAAGACGCGCTATTGTTTCTCTATCTGCAAATAAAAACTGAGCCACAGCAACGCATGGCGGGGTACAGCAAATATTCCATAATCTTCTGTAAAAAATACAAATAATATGATCGCCAACCACTGCAAAACGAAAAAGTCGCAATACAGCACACGACGTCACAGTACTTACTCACACACCAATACTAATACTTCGTCTTATTCGTCACTCTTATAGCTGATTATAATGTTGATTATTTCTAGAAGGTAAGAAGTAATCAACAACATCATTAATTAGAACATCTACTTAATAATTATTACGATGATTATAAAATTATAAGTCACATTCTTAGTTCTATCAGATCGCAATTTTCATTAAAATATTCTGGTTATTGTCATTCTAATGAATATTTTAGAGTCCCAATTTAAGCGTTAGTTTTATAATTACACCTTCGTTAAATTATTTATACTAACATGAATATATAATCTAGTCTCTTTTCCAGGACCTTTACTAGCAAACTCAGTTAATAAGTAAAACACAAAACATGTTTTTAACAATTTCATCAAATAATTAGCTAATTTTAATAAAAAATTTATTTGTTTAATTTTAATTTAATTAAATTTTCTAGCAAATCCATGTCGAGTGTTACATACGTCATAACTCACAAGTAGTTTTAATTTAGATTTATGAAGTTTTTCTTCCACGTCCCTGATGTGTTTTGTTCCCGGGAACTTACAAGTTTAATTAAATTATTTCCCCAAAATCAATACAAAGCTCACGGAACATGGCAACTGTGTGGCGAAACAACATCACGTGACAGAATACATCGCCGTTGTAAAAAATATTCAAATTTTCCTCGTTACACAGAAAGCAAAAAATTCCAACACAGTGGCGCTAGTAATCACCATTGAACATAATAATAAAGCAGCCAAATTGGCTAATTATATTGAAAGTCTAACTTGTTAAATCAATGGCTAATAGCACCTTTTATTCAAATGAAATAATCTTCTCAGATCAGCGAGTTCGGGAATAAGTTCGGGAAAATAATAATCATTACGTTTTTGGCGCACAATATTTTCATATTTTTGCAGATTTCTCAAAGTTTACTAATCTTTGTAAGTAACTTCCTATTATTGAGCTACAACTGTATTTTTAATTAGTGACTAACCGACTTTTACCGGCGTTGCTCGACTTTTCTCTACTTTATATAGTACACATGTGTACTACTTTATATATTTGTGTTTATTTTATAGAAAACTTTGTGAGTTATAAAAACATTTTTTTACCAAATTTTTTTTTTTAATAATTCTACCAAACATGTTTACACTACACTTAAATTCAAACTAACCATTCCTCCATTGGGCACCATGAAACAGGCAGTTGTCAAGTATGGTGCTCTAATGTATCTTCTCTAAATAAATGTATTAATCATGTAAGGCCGGGTTCCCACTACGCCGGACCGGCAGATCTGCCGGAAACCGGACACCGGACAAGAGTGTTCACATTACACCGGAGCCGGAGAGAGAATGGGAGGACATCGCTTCAGGATTCGAAAGAAAAGCCAACTTTCCTCACTGTGTTGCAGCAGTAGATGGCAAAAATATTATAATTTTGAAACCAGCCGAGAGTGGTTCTATGTTCGTTAATTACAAGGAATATTATTCTTTTGTATTAATGGCAGTTGTTGATTCAGAGTACCGATTTATTTTTTATTAGTGTGGGCTCATATGGCAAGGAATGCGATTCTAATATATTAAAGGATAGTACATTTTTGCAAAAGATCAATGATGGTACTTTAAATGTACCAAAGCCTAGACCGCTTCATGAAAACTTGCACGAGGGATTACCGTTTATACTGGTTGGCGATGAAGGCTTTGCTTTAACACCTAATCTCCTACGTTCGTATGGAGGTACACATTTGAATACTGATAAAAAGATTTGAACGAGCGGAGCGGGGCGAACACGTCTACTTTCTTAAAAAAATGCGAGCCGACGACGCGAGGGGAGCCCGGAGCGCGGGCGGGGCGAGCGGGGACAGCCGGATACCGGCACAAACTCGTTCACATTACTCCGGTCTGGTGGTTCTACCGGCACTTTCGCAGTGACAAAACGCTTGGTAAAAATGCCGGGCTCGGCAAAAATGCCGGACCCGGGATAATGTGAATAGCTACATATAAATTGTACAGCCACTAGCCCTTCCGGCAGTTTTACCGGCCCGGCAGATCTGCTGGTCCGGCATAGTGGGAACCAGGCCTAACATGTACTTATAAATAAAATATATATTCAGTACTAAGACAGATTCGGGTAGAGACTTTGTTTGATACTAATGTACTTTCACGATTACGAATTCACTATAAGTTTATCAGGAAACGGACTGTAATCCCGTTTTTAGTTTGTTATGATCTGGGATGTTTTCGAACGTTCCAGACTTTTCCCGAACATTGCAGAATGTTTCGGGTTGTTCTGGAATGCTCTCGAATACTCTAGAATGTTCTAGAATGTTCTGGACTGTTCTAGAATTTTTTCTCTTCCAAAGCCCTTCAGGTAAAAACGGGAATATTATTCATGGATGGGAGATAGAGGGCCACCACAACATATAACTCCTTTAATCGTACCGGGACTCGTTTCTGAGTTTTAGCGGTAAAAACATATTGGAGGTTGTAGATTTGAACGAATAGGACGAATAGTCATTTTTAGTAAAACTGAACATTATGGCGTAATGACTACTTTTAGTCAAGCTGAATGGATATTTGAAAACATGACAGCTTATGATAGCAATGAAATATGGAGCTGAAGATTAATCTTGAAATTATTTGACAAGACAAACAAGCAAGTTTTCCGCTTTATTAATAAAATATTGTTATTTGCCAAGAAAATGTTTGAGTTATGATGAATAGCAAAACAATACGTCTTGAGCTGTAAAAACGTTGCGGCAGTGTGACCCAACAAACATTTATTTAAATTTCGAAATTCCAAACGTAAACAAAATATATAATATATTATAAACGAGACAAACAAACAATTTACACGCTTTATTAATAAAATATTGTTGTTCGCAAGAAAATGTTTGTGGGTGAAGAGTGAAACAGTAAATTTTCTTATTTAGGCAGTGGAAAATCAAAAAATATTTTTCATATGAACGAATTGTCCAGATTGTCCACCAAAACTTTACTGATAACCGCTGCCTCGGAGGACGAATAATACGCAAGAACGTTTTTTTTATAAATCCAGTTTGGAAGAGTATTTAAATAAAATTTCTGTTTAACTGTTGGTATACCCTGCCTGTTGTTGATCATAGTTAGTTGAATACCTCGATCTATTGTACCGTCACAGGCAGTGCACACACCTTGAATCTCAATTACCCACATCTATTCTCTGCATTTCAGTGGGAGTCCCACTTTGCGTTGGCATCACAACCTTTTCAGGGTGCCTATAATAACGGTCTATAGATTCGTTGATTTTGTATGCAATAGTTGAACAGTTACGTATTTTTATGCAATATAACGCCTCCATTGTTGGACAAATATGTCTTGGCTTTACAAAGTGTCACGTAGAGGAACTTGATTGCAATCAAAATGCAGTTTTTATTTATTTGGAACAGGATGAGCCTTTGGGATGGGTTGAAGCAAAATGCACTGCATGCATAATGCAGTAAGTAGTCTTCGAAAATGCGGTTCTGGAAGCTTATCATAAATACCTACGTTTTTCTATAGATTTACATATGTTCTGAATTATTTTCGCTAGATACTTACCATAAAATCAAGTATATATTATTGTGATAATTTTGCTTTTTTGATTTTTGTTTTTATTTCTTCTTAATTTCTTTCGTTTACTCTAAACTAATGTATATTCATTTTTCTTTTGTCTTGTTTACTAATATAATCTTATCATTTGTCTTTTCTTTCTTCTTTCTATATTGTATGATGACTGTCAATAATTATCATGTATATACATATACATGGAGAAAAATGAGTGTAACTGATTTATTGAAATTCTGTTAAACAAAATAAAATCTTGATAGTAATCCATTTTCTGATAAAATATCAGTCCATTCAAAATATATAGGAATACTTGTTCATGCAGGAGTGCTTTTCCTGATAAATATAAAGACGAAATGCCAAAATATTTGAATTTTTACGAACACGTAACCCGCCGTTCTCATAACACATTTGCTTTGTAATGACACTTTGTTGGTAAATCTGTCAATTCATTAATTAGAATGAATTGGCCTGCAGTGTCATTTTCAACAGATTTATAATAAACGTGTACTACTTGTGCCGTTAATTCTTAATAAATAAAATCTCCACCCCTCAATTTCAGATCCCTAAATATTTACCTTTCTTCAAATAAAATTTAAAGTAAACACTTAGAATATTATATACATATTTTATTTCTCTGTTCTGTGGTTTGTATTAGGTATTATGCATATCAGATTTACCGTCTTGCAGCAATTTAAGTCACCAACCGCGAAGGTAATATGATTCTACAATTCATTACACTTGCCTACTTAGATACTTTAAAAACATGATTCAATAACCAATACTCATTGTATCAAACCAAGCCGCTCTAACACAACCATAGATATTTCCGTGGACTTTACTCACATCGGTTGTTATGTATCATATACATATAAACCACGAACTATTTAAATATCTGAGAATTTCAGTTCTATTTTTTGTCAGAAGTCCAACATGATGCACATGAATAAGTAGGTAGGTACTGGATTTAAATATTTTTCCTCAAATATCATATTTCGAGATTCAGTGAAATGTAGGTACCTACCTCAACAATATTTTTTTAAACAATTTTTATAATTGAGTCTACATTTATTGCACTGTATTTTTTCACGCACAAATAACGTATACTTTTATTTATTGTTTTTTATTACTACTTTTGTCTATTGTAGGTAAAAGTTGTTTGTAGCGAATGTAACAGTTTCAGATAGATTCAAGCTTTAGTTATTCCTCGAAACTCCCATATCGATGATTGTACCCGAAGGTTGCAAAAAGGCTGTACAATCGATATGATTACGTTACATTTTCTGAGCACAACACTAACGACCCACACACCCGTGCCACGGGAAGGGTATAAATAGCAACGTTATTTGATTGCCAAGGCTTCTTGGTGTGGGGTGTGGGCTTAGACATTTCGCCATGAAGTAATTTTGTCTAGTAACAGGTCTCACCCAGGCTTTATGGCTACTACGTAGAAAATCGTTATGCTTGCTCTATTCTCTAGGCCAGTGGTTCTAGAGTATCTAGAGTCTAAACATTTATAAGAGTCCCTCCTGAACTTATTTTAATTTGTTTATACGTGAATGAGTTATGTTTAAAAATGAGCTAAGAAGCTAAATAGCTAAACTACCTTACTCGCACTGAAAGCAAGTGCTGCCAACTAGCCTGGCAGGTTTGAATAATCCAGCATTAAATTTACAGATTACGTTATATGTTATTTTTTTTTTATATAACTCCATATTGCTCGTCATGCAATCCCATAGAAAAAAATATGTGTTATAAGTGTGGGCGTGGCGACGATATGCGTCGTGATCTGCTAGCCAGGCCATGTTTGAAAATTATGCGACGGTCAGAACAATTTACGGAGCGCCGTAATTAAGTGGCTGTCATCTGTCAAAGTGACAGATCCCATACATAGAAATGATATTCCGCGGAAATCCCCCAATTAATCTGACCCCCTCTCCCGGGGAAGATTATAGCGTAGTGTGTTACCCCAACGTATTATACGTATATGCCACCCCCAAATTTGCCTCATAATATAGCGTAATGTGTCTAAGGCTTTAATCAAGGCAGTTAAGCAATTTAGATGAGGCAGCGTTAAATTTTGGCTTTCATCATTTCGCGGAGCTTGTTCACTGTTCCGCGGAACATTGGATGACCGGATAAGGTTACCATTGCGTCTAGACTTTAGGCCAGGGGTGGGGAACCTTTTCGCTGTCGGGGGCCATCTGGATGTTAGTAGTATTACCCGGCTGAGGGGGAGGGGGGATTGGAGAAACAAGAATGGTTTCCTTCCTAAATGCGTCTGCAGATGAATCCACAACTGTTATTTTATCTGTAAGCGAATCCCCAGTTTAATTAGCGTTACGCTTATAATATCATATTACACATTTAATGTCATATTAGTAAAATAATAAGAAATAAAATTTTAACATAGTTGCATATGTACGTACCTGTCCGCTATCCTTTCGGTTTTTTTTTAATAATGACTTAAAAACGTATCTGAAACACCGTGAAAGAAAACTGTTCTCGCGTTCTGAAAGCAATTATTGCAGGCCGCACCGAAAGTGGTCGCGGGCCTCACTAAAAAGCCTCGTGGTCCGCAGGTTCCCTACCCCTGCTCTAGGCGAAGCGATTGGGATGAGGGAGTCCGACTACTATTCTCTCGACTCTCGTATCGTTTGTTGCTTCGTTTATTATTGATTGTGTGTTGTTCTGTCTGTCTCGGGTGATGATTTTGGGTCTCGCGTCTTTTGAATCGAGTACGTAAAAGAGTTAACAGACCTACACAGGACGGAGGCGATAGGAATGACGAGTCCCCGGATGGTCTGGTTGAGGTTATAGAGTTATAGAGCAAGCAATGATTAGAAGACAAACGTACATAAACTCATTTCGCAATAACTATGCCGTCATTTATAATGATAATGAGTCTCGGAGTGAAAAAACAGGGCTTATAATATTATGCAATGTAGATTAAATCTTCAAGTCTGCTTGATATTTTGAGGCTGCGATCACTTTGAAGTAATTAATAAAGTGTGAGTAAATCATTTTAAAGAGGACACTTTTGTGTCTAAAAAAAAGTTTTTTTGTCTAGTTTGTAACCCCCGCCTACAGTTCCCTCTTAAATGCCCAAAGATACTACGTACGTAGCAACGTTTATCAATTTCGTTTAAATTTAGACACGCGATTCATTTCAAAATTGTTGTTTTCATGTTTTTTCTGTCATTCTTCAGCTTCGTGGCAAAGACATTTTTATCCACCCAGTACACTGCAACGCATGCAAGCGTCCTTTAAAATGATTTTATTATTAAAACTTCAAATCTACGTAAAATCATTATTATAGATGCTGATATAATTGGTAATTGTAAAATATATATTAGCGTCTGAAGTCATTAACAGTGGCTTTTTACTGCGTGATGGTCGGATTACAAAATAAAGAGGACAAAACATGCCTACCTACTATCTAGTTACCCACTGATGTACATATTTTAATTTGGTATAATAGGTACATTATTCCAAGGTATGGTTTGATGTCGAGCAATCTAACAATGACAGAAGACGTGTCCTTTTAAACCATGAATAATGCTATGGATAGATTAGTCTTACTATTATACTATACCGTTTACACTATATCCAATAATAGGAACGCATTCAAGGAGAGTTGCAGCTCAGAGAAGGTAAATTTACAGAATGCCATGACCAATATGCGCGTGGGTCTACGTATTTATAAATGCACCCATATGGATTACATCATGGTCCATAAAGCATGCATGACTAGCTTCTATGATAGAACAAATTAAAATATTAATTAATGTTTATTCAATGGTATCAATAGAAGTTTCTGAATGGTCGTTTAGTTCAATAAATATCTTACTCCAGCAAAGCGCTGAAAATTATCGTGCATTTTTTTTTGGCCAGCATCCATATTTTTGTTCGTCTGGATTTTTTCTTGTAGCTAAGCTGTTTGCTTGGTTCTTATTTTTTAGTCGTGAAAACCATATGTCCAGATGATGTTACTATAATATATCATAAAAATTAGCGATATTATTAATGGGTTTTTTGTTTGGTCCCCATCTTTTTAGTATGTCTGGATGTTTTAATTTCATTATACTGGCTGGCTCTTATATTTTAAATGTGAAAAGCATGTGTGCAATGTGCAAAAATGATAAAGCTATCATGCTGTTTATTTTATATTCATTTGGGATATATCTTTTTCAAATTCAATCTACATAGTGCAGCTGACTCAGCCAGACAAATTTTAATAATAACATATTGATTACTCCGTAATGCATTCTGGTTAATAACCGTTTTATGGAGAACATAAATAAATAATAATTCAAATATTTATGAAAGCATAATTTCCAGTAAAATACTACTGTCTTCGTAGTTTTTATAACAGTTTTTTTTGCTTTATTTTAAAGTTTGTTAGCTTTCAACAGTAAGGTGTGAAACGATTTTTTGCTCTTTGAACAAAAGTCAAATATTTGCAAATCTTACTGAGTTCCAGATGAACATTTCTTAAAGCAAATAAAGATTTTCTTAAAACATTTATTCAACGTTTGTACTACAAGCTCGCAAACATGTACCATCTTCGGCAGCATCGGTTAGCGAGTTTTTACAGGAATGGCATATTTGTTTCCACACTGTGGTGTCATTTTCTTCGCATGCTCACTAATGATTCTAATGAACAAATAACGATTGTTTCCAGATGTTTCCACCGAGGACAATCTCGCATACACCTTCTACCCCGTGACGTCAGGATGCGTCAACTTCAAGGTCAGGGCTGCCAACGATGCCCACATTGCACTCACCACAGGACCTGAGGAGACCAGCCCAATGGTCGAGGTAAATACCCTAGCTACTTCATCATAAGTTATGGCGGAATGAGACAATAGCATACGTGGGATATATTTTGTAAAAGATTGTAAAGAGTGCAGGAACAGAGCAGGAACTAAGCATAAGTCATTTGGGAGCCACCTATGGGCTGGAGCAGCACAATACTTGATAAACCTGCTTGATTCTGTGCAAAGGAGGACATTTCAACAGATCGCCATCTTTTCTACTTTCAGTGTGGTTTCCGAAAAAGTTCTAAATATAAAGGATAGAAGTGGCGAGGGTAGTTAGTTTGACAGATGTAAAAAAGTCGCAAGAAGATCAGGAAGCTTTAATCTAGCTAAATATGAAGCTTATTATCTGAGAACGGTAAGAAAGTTGGTAGTTGCCGGTATTGATTCTGGCTGGATTCCAGTTAAGTATGTTCTGCCATAAAAATCTCCACCGATACAATAACAAGATAATCTACCTTTTCTAAACGACTTCTCTCCATAATTTTCTTTGGCTAATGTTTTGTTTGATTTAAAATTGTGGCATTCTTTTGTTGATTCTGTTTCCAAATCATGCCAAACGCAATAAACTCTTCTTTTGCTGAAAACTTTTGTCGTGTTCTTTCTAGCTCCAGTTCGAATTATTAATCGTTGCACGATTAGTGTTTATGATAATTTTGTTACTTAAGCTATTATTTGTCCTGATGACATTGAGTATTAGACCAGGTAGACTGGTGTTTTCGTTTCCCAGAAACAGGTACTATCGAATTGAATACTTACTGGTTTAAAATTTGCATAATACATTTGCCGTGAAACGTCGCCATTTGCGTATTATGTGGTTTCATACAACACACAACTACAACAAAATATTTATTGTTTTTGTGTTTAATTCGTAGAACTCCATTTTACTTTTTTCAAATTTAATGTAAATCAAATTTAATAATATTTTTAAGTTCTGCAAGTATTTTTTTCGGTTTTTCATGTCCATCACTGTCCACCGGTGTCGAAGGGATCAATAACACTAGTACTTCCACCTTTCATAGAAATAGTGACAGAGCTAACAAAAATATTGAATATTTCAGATATTCCTCGGAGGCTGGGGCAACACCAAGAGCGTCATCAGGCGCAACCGCGAGAAGCCCGACAAGGTAGAGGTGGCTACCGGTGGAATCCTCAACGCTGATGAGTTCAGGGCCTTCTGGGTGCGCTGGAGCGATGGAGTCATAATGGCCGGCCGCGAGGGAGAGGCTGCTCCCATCCTCTCCTGGGAGGATCCAGAGCCCTTCGCCATCAACCACTTCGGCGTCTCCACCGGTTGGGGAGCCAGCGGCACTTGGATCATCGAAGGTCAGTGCTCATAGGAAATGGAATGTTTTATACAAATGTACCCAAATGCTTCTAAATCTTTGGAATTTAACCCTTATTTATTATCTTTAGCCGTGCGGTCGGGTTGAATTCCCACAGAATAATATTTACTTTTCCACGCATGTCCATATTGATTTCATAGTTTAATAGATTTGTAATTAACGCTGTTAACCAGTGGTATATTATCAAGAGATGTTATAGTGCCTGGAAGAATATTGTTCGGTTTTCTATCAGCTCGATCGCAAGGTACACATTAGCTCTCGTAGTATATCACCACGGGTAGTGGGTAGCACAACAGCTTAGAAGTTTTTGGCAGTTTTTCTCCACACCGCTTGACTCTTGGATGTTTGTAGAACGCGACGAAATCACCACCGATGATTCGCTCAAGTACACATTCAGCCCCGTGATATCCGGAGAACTGGAGTTTGAATTCAAGGGCGCCTCTAACTGCCACGTCTGCCTGACTATGGACCGCGGGCTGACAGATCCCATGTATGAGATCATCATCGGCGGCTGGGAAAACACCAAGTCTGTTATCCGATACAGGCAGACCAAGCCTGATCAGGTACAGTCCATTTTTAATGTCATTATGAATGGAGTATCGCGTGCTGGGAAGTGAAACTTAATTGGCTGTTGTTGTTATAAAGGTGGTTGTGGACACGGCTGGAGTCGTAAATGCCGGAGAGCATAGAAAGTTCCTGGTGCAGTGGAGGGCGGGCAGGCTTATAGTCAGGTCTGGGTCTGGATCCGGAGACGTGATCATGGAGTGGACCGACCCCACCCCCTTCAACATCTCCCACTTCGGAGTGCGCACTGCATGGGGAGCTACTGGAAACTGGAAGATTCGCGCCGGCTGCATTGGCCGCATAGGTTAGAAGAGCATTATATGGGCATTGTCCTTCATCGCGCACTTCAGGGCAGCTCTAAAACCACTAATATTTATGTTAACATCAATAATGCATGCCTAATACGAAATTGATTAAAATTCATAAAAAGTTCAATGTCACAACCGCAGCGTTGTTCGTTTCGTGAAATTCCTAAATGTTCAATGTTCATTTATGTTAGTGAGTTGGTTTTAACCAACATAGTTTTATTAGTGCCTTAATGCATGTTTAAAGGTGGTTTGGATATTATAATTTAATGTTTTGCTGCAATCGGTATAGATATTCTTGCCTTTAAATACGTAATCAATGTTATTGTGATGTTGTAAAATTTGAAAAATAAAAGTTTTGTTTATGTAACTTAAGTTACTTTGTTTTGTGTTGTTTTGTGTGTTACTGAATTAATAATGTTTTTCCCACTAAACGGGATATGAGAAGGTTTTATATTTCATAAATGAATATGGTTTATTGCTGAACCTACTTGGATACAGTGCTTTTGCCTTATTTTAAATTCCTCTATTTGAATTTCACTCTTGTTTTCGATAATGAAAGGATGCAAATCTTGGGAATGGAAATTAACCCACTTCCCGACTCGGCAGATAGACTCGTTGTCGATGACAACGAATTCTACCAACTTTTGGTGTTAATTGATCTGAACCTCAACTTATGGGAAAGGAGCGAAGCAACCGCAAATGGCGCGAAATGCCGCTTGCTGTTGTTTCATTTCTTTCTCGTAATTCGTGGCTCGGCTCGTTTTCGTTCGCAAATGTGTACGTACCATAAAAGCAATTAAATACTAAATAAATATCGGTCCTACACGACGGCATCTGGCAAGGTCGGTAGCGCCGTTGACTCCGGTCCCCTGAGAAGAAAGGTTCAATCCTCAGCATATAAAACTTAGTTTTTTTTACGGGTTAATTTTTTTGGTATTTAACTGCGAAAACCAGTTATGATGTGATATACCAATATAACAATTTTTGTCATAGTAAGCGCTCAGGTAAATGGCAGAACTCAACCTCACACGTAAAAAAGTGTCTGCGACGAATCTTTTTGCCGCGTCGCGTCGTGTAATTTTGAACAGGAAGCGTTTTAGACGGTACATATCTAATTAAAAAGTTATCGTCGTTGTCCTGTATTTACTTAGAAGTACCCATAGATTGTATATTCGTACATAATATTATCAGCAATGTTTTAAAGTATCATATAATATAAGCAGCTCTTTTAGTTCGCTTTCCAGCTTTAAAGTAGTCCAATATATCTCCGTGAAGAACATTTTGACTACATAAATGTTTGAGTTTCGATAGCAACCAAGGAGAAACTGAAAAGAGAAGTACAGAAGTTTGAATTTTGCAAAGCTAAATTAATTGTGTTCGTAGTTAGATAATTACAATTAAGTATGAATTATTAACAATCATCCACGTTTTTAACATTTATTGTCATCCATAATTAATTCAAGGTATCTAGATAATAATCCATTCTTCTAATTATTTTTATTGTAGCTTTGGTGAATGTTGTTATCATTTTATCCAATTATCGCATCGTAATAATATATTATTATTTATTTATTATTTTTATTTTTATTTCATCATTGTCCATGTTTATTTGTATACTATATCGACATACCAAAATATATTTAAAATCCTTACGCAAGGCTTCCTATACATGTTCAAATACTTTCATAATTCGCAATTCGAACGCTTTTTAAAAAAAGTATATGGGTACATTTTAATTTGCGCTTGAAGTTTTTTTTTTTTTTAATTTAGACTGTTGTATTAACGTGTTTTGTTTGTTTGTGTAGCTGACAGTGTGCGCCCGAGCGCCCCCATGGCGGCTGCGCTGACCATGGGCGGGGGCCCCGGCGGTGCTGGGGTGTGGGTGGACGTGTCGGGAAGCAACCTGCCCGCGGGGGCCGTGGTTGGGGGAGAGGATGGCGAGGTGCAGTTCATCGGCAGGGCACAGCACGAGGGGGCCCTGATCCCCGGCAAGGTGGTGCAGTCCCACGGAGTGTGCTATGTGGCGTGGGGAGGTACCGAACACGGCAAGCCGGAATACCAGGTAAGAAAGATATTAATAAAACATTAAAAATATTATTTATAAAATATAAAAACGATAGTGATGTCATCGTTGTAATTGGAATTATGTTGTTTTTTTCTGAAAGCATAATAAAACATGTTATCTACAAGTACGAGTATTAACGACAAGAATTTATTATGCACTTATACTTGAAGAAAATTTGTAAAGTTTTAACCGGTTGTGTTCGTGATAAATAATGTTGTATATTATCTCTCTGACATCACGACTTTTAATATTTTTGCATTGGCCTTACAATTGAATGTATTGTTGCAATGCATAGACATTACATGAATAGCTAATGGTAAATGTTAGCATTTAAGAACAGTACTAACAAAAATATCAATGTGAATTCTTTTTTTTAATTATGATCATAAAATCATTAATCAAAGAAATCTGAAAACAAAATAAGGTAAATATTCGGAATCGCTATATACGAATAATACGAAATATTTTTAAATAAAACCTTCTGATTTACCTTAATTACTATAAAAGGAATCTTACTGCAAAAATCAAAAATGATAAAATTAAAAATTTCCCAAATGCAATCAGATTCCTTTTATAGTAATGAAGGTAAATCAGAAGGTTTTATTTAAAAATACTTCGTATAATCCGTGTTCAGCGATTCCGAATAATTACCAAAAATAAATGTGGTTGATACTATTTTAAATTGAGTATACGTATCTCATTTTTAAAGTTATCATTATCTCCTCAACTAGCAAATAAGTAAAGGTAAAATAAAGCTTACGAAATCATTTTGTGCATCTATACAATACTGTCGGTATTTTTCTATAAAGATTGAAAATATTTGTATATCTTCGGTATTTTTCGAAAAACAGTACGTCCATTGTTTCCTTTATATTTAATTGTTCAAAATTAAAAATACAAAAAAATATTTATTGCACAAAAATAAAGAGTAGAAAGGGTATATATTATAGGTTATACCCTTATTGAAAGCACCTTTGTGTAATTTTCCTTACAAATCAAGATTATTAAAAAGTATTTTTTTTTACATTGAACTTCTCTTTAATCGCTTTTAGTAGGTGTTTATCGTTGTCGATTGTTCTGTTATTTTCGGGAAGGCTGTTGAAGTATTTTTTCCCTAGATATGTGGAATGATGTTGAGCAAAAGTGGTGTTACATTTTCGTGTTGTAAATATATATTTTTGAGGAGTACGACTTTCAGTTAAAAAGCTGTGTATTATATTTGATTACATCCTGGACTTAATGTTTTTGACATAACTTCATGTTTGGACTTTTCGAAAAATACCAACGATATATTCGAACATTACTGTTCAAATATTTCTTGATAATATTGCTTGTCTTGCTCGGAGTCCGGAAAATTACGATTTAGGGATGTTTCCAGAAATTGACCTCCAATGTCTTGTCTGAACCTATTATACCTTTACATTACCCGAAAGAAGAATATCGTAGGAAAAAGCTTTTTTTTTCTCATTACATAAATGTTAACCTTCCAGGTGCTGGTAGGAGGGCCCGCCAACTGGGTGCCCACGAGCGGCGCCGCCATCCCCGCCTCAGCCATGCCCGCCGGTGAAACGGAGGAAGGCGAGCCCCTGTTTGTGGGTCGCGCCAGCCACGAGGGTTCCCTCACCGTCGGCAAGGTGCAGGCTTCCCACGGCGTCTGCTACATCTCCTACGGTGGCCAGGAGCTCGGCTTCCAAGACTACGAAGTGCTCGTCCAGTAGACTACACTGCGACACGCTGAAACATTTTGGTCCTTCGAGCCTTACAGGGCACAGACACCGCGACGGGCATTTACTTGACATTTTTGGGATATCTTACGTTATCAAATATTTATAATTTTTATGTTGGAGCACATAATATCCTAACATAACGACATAATAACACAATGCGCCATGTTTTAAGCTCGTATCGAAAAACTTAAATTATTTGTAATAATTTAGAAAACAAACTTTGAAATGTTTTTATTTTCATTTAGCGGAAAATTTTAGCGAGCCTATATTTACTTTTTACCGAGAGGGGTTACTTCGCAAACTCTTTTCCTTATTTTTTGTGAAACGCGGTGCATAAAGAAATGACAGCTAGAAGTAAAATCGATGTCAAAATTCAATCATTCAGTATAAAAGTTTTAATATGTCGAAAAAACGGCAAAAAATTGTAGTATGTCAAAAAAACGGCAAAAAATGGTAGTATGTCGAAAAAACGTCAAAAAATTGCTTTATGTTTATAAATCTAATAATTGTTTTGCATTAGGGATATTGTGTTTATATAAATGCTGTATATGAAGTTTTTTTTTCAATTTAATGTGTACGTAGGTTATTTCATAGTGCCTTGTTGCTGCACAGATCACGAGTTGACGACCTCTGCCGTCACGTGATTAGCTTATAAGACTGCCACATAAAAACAAAAATATGAAAAAAACGAAAAAAATTGTTTTAAAAATTATTTTATTTCATGCATTTTAACCGTTATTTTAAAAATACCGAAACAAGATAAATTTTGAAAGCAATGAAGTAAAATTTTGTTATTTTAAACACTGCTAATAATTATATATTTATACAAATTATATTGCTGAAAATGCTAAATATAAAATTATATAAATATACTTTATACTGTTTTATTTACACAACATTTCCTGTACATTAGGCCACATTACAATTCAAGAACTCATTGCAATTCTATAACAAAAACCGCACAAGATTCGAACTGTTCTGAGCCAGTTGGACTATGGTATAATTAGCATCCCCAAATAGGTAGATATTTTGGGAGATTGAAAGGAATGCGGGAGAAGGGAGATGCGGTAGGTATTTTATGAGATTGAGAGGAGAGTGGGGAAGAAGATGCGGTAAGTATTTTGTGAGACAGAAATGAGTGTGGGAGAAGGAAATGCGGAAGGTATTCTGTAAGAGTGAAAGGAGTGTGAGGATAAAGATGCGGTAGGTATGTTGTGAGACTCAAAGGAGTTTGGGGGAAGGAGATGCGGTAGGTATTTTGCGCCACTGAAAGTAGTGTGGAAGAAGGAAATGCGGTAGGTATTCTGTAAGAGTGAAAGGAGTGTGAGGAAAAACATGCGCTAGGTATGTTGTGATACTCAAAGTAGTGTGGGAGAAGGAGATGCAGTAGATATTTTGAGAAACTGAAAGGAGTGTGGGTGAAGAAGATGCGATAGGTATTCTGTGAGAGTGAAAGGAGTTTAGGGGAAGGAGATGCGGTAGGTATTTTGTGACCCTGAAAGGAGTGTGGGGGAGGGGGATGCAGTAGGGGGAGAGAAGTAGTGAATTTTCGAACGGAAAAAAATATAATTTCGGAACGAAATATAATTTGAATAAAAAAGTGACTGTGTATATACACCACTATTTAATAAAAATAATTGACACAAAACCATTGGTTCATTATCCTGATTTATATTAAATAGTTGTATGCACAAAGTTATTTTATACGGTAAATTTTCAATTATTGATGAAAATAACCATGCATAGTAATTACTGAGCACCGTTCAAGCATTATTAACTTACCCCCTGTTTTTTAAAACCAAAGTAACATTTTTAAATTTTTACACAACTGATAAATAACCATTTACGATACATAAATAGTTGTTTATCAGTTGTGTAAAATTTAAAAGACGTCCATTAGAAAGGTCCTTATTGTATGATAGAAATAATAAATATAATTAACCACTCAACCAGTTGTGTGCATCTTTGTTTGGCTTGTGAACATTTTTTTCTGCTAAGAATACTAAAAAAGTAAATAAACAAAAAAATTGATTGTCGATTTAATATTTGTTGCCCACGGGTTTCGCGTAGGTATAAGAGAAACCCCTAAAATCCCCAGGATAATGCAACAGTTAATCAAATATATTTCATGACAAAGTAATAGTTCGTGGATGTGATTTTTATAATGGCCACAATTCATTTATTTACAAATTTAATTTGATTAGATTTGTCTATTCTAGGCTGCTGATGGTACAGGTATAATCACACATATATAAATAATTACGTATTGTGCAATATGTGAATCATTCGAAAATTTTAAGCGTAAAAAATAAAAATTTCTCAAACGCATCTCCGCTACCTATCCTAAAAAAACATATTTTTTCATCTAAGTCGATACTGACTGATACAGACCAAATATTCAACAGTTGTTACGTACTAGATTTACGACAATTATACGTTAAAACACTACTGAACTACATTTTTGACCAAAAAAACAAATTAAAACATACACAAAATAGCACTAAATAGAATATCAAAATAGACCAGTTAGACAAGAGTACAAAGAAAACATAAAAACTCCGACGTTAAATACAAGCTTTGGACAAAGACACTATCAATACCACGCTATAAAAGCATTAAACAGTCTAACACTTGAAAATAAAATTGAGGAAAGCAAAAATAAATTCAGACACAAAATTAGAAAATGGATGAAAAAAAAAAGACAATATTACCAAAATTTCAAAAAACATAAAATAATAAAACCTACACAAAACCAATATTAAATACGCATTACTCACAAACACAGAACATATAATATAAATATACCGATTTTACCTTTATTTCATTTAATTTCTTTTTGTTTAAATTTTATTTTACTTTAATTTTAAATCTATATATTTTTTTCTTCACCAACATTATATATATTTTCTTTAAGTGTATTATGTATATTTGTTGTATTATAAAATGGAGCCCTCAGCACGGGTAAGCCACTTAGTGATTCCAACATTACTGAATTGTACTATGAAATGTAAAATATTGTACCAAAAAAAAAAAAAAAAATACATTTTTTAAATATCTAAAAAAAAATATTTTCATATTTAATATTTTCGCTTAATTATTATCGTTTTTTATATTAGCGCGCTCACTCTGACAATCGTATTTACTTATTTCCCTTTCAAACCATGTTTGAACGATTGAATGAACTCTCTTTTTCTCGGAAGATTTTTTTTTAGTATTCCTTTTAATGTATTCAATTAAAAAGGAATATTTTTTCCGACTTAATTAAAAACATTTGAGATTTTCGATAAACTAATGTTTAAGGGACAAGGCTTTTTTTAAAAAGAGTATGGTATTATTTGTAAGCAATAATGATTAGCCTGAAACACCTATTTATATATTTATATTATGTATTTATATAGGGGTTTCAGGCTAATAATTATTGCTTACAAATAATACCATACTCTTTTTAAAAAAAGCCTTGTCCCTTAAACATTAGTTTATCGAAAATCTCAAATGTTTTTAATTTAGTCGGAAAAAATATTCCCTTTAAATTGTACGGTATTAAGCGAATATTAAGTGGAAATTAAATATTGGAAATCAATTGGTAGATTTAATTATGTTAGGGCAGTTGAGTTGCATTTTTGATTTTTTTGCGTTTTATTGTTTAGTTTTTTTGAAAAATTATTTGTTTGCAATACTTACAAGAATTTGTTCGCCAGTTGTAAGTTCGTTTGTAAAAAAATTAAATAAAAATACACATATCCGTCAAATTGTACATAATACATGACGGAGTATTTTAATGTTATGCTGGTATTGAGTATGAAGTAACAAGACATGTACAACCCACCAATATATCTACTTGGGTTCAACATTCAATACCTACCTATTGTATTTCACCTGCTTCTAATCTGTAAAATGAGTTCGAATAAGCGCACCTGCGGGATTCGAGTTGTTCGAGCAGGTGAATGTTATTGTTGAAATTATTATTGGCAGGAAAGGAACCTCATTATTAGCGAAATTGTATCTGTCTTCAACCCCTATATATTTACATCTAAAATTGTTTAGCGGCCGCTACACTACTCGCTTCGACGCTTCGACGAAGTCCTCGACGAAGTTCGAAGTGCGTGCCCACACACTCGTGTACTTCGCGAGTAACTCAGTCCAACCAGTCAGTGATTGGTTTATTTATGCCGTGACGCTTCGAGTCCTTTGACTCGGGCGCATTTACCGACAACAATCGGAAGTCTTGCGAAGCGAAGCGAAGATGCCCGAAGCGAAGCGAAGTTCGTGCCCACACTATCGTATTCGGTCAACTTCGATCAACTTCGCGAGTAGTGTAGCTAGGCTATTTAGCTTTAATTCCTTCCACGTGTTTCATTGTAATTATTGTTATATTTTTGAAAAAATTGACCGATTAGTAATTACTACTAGGTGTTGGGTATTATCAAGTCGGCGCCGGGAGCGGACTGCTCCAATTGCGCCTGCGCACGGCCGGCCTACTCCTACTTACCTACTCAGAAAGGTATCTGCGAAGTTAGGAGTGTCACTGCACAGATATTATAATATTTATTTAGCTTTGCAAAACAATAATGTTAACATATAGTAGGTAATAATTATTACTTATGATTTCTGTATTGTCTGGTAATTAAAAAATATATACATCTAGATCTTATTCAGTCAGTTCTCTCTCATTTATTTAACAGAATTTTCTCGAATACTTGAAGATCGGCAATTAACAAAAAAAATCCTTTTAAAAATTATCTTCCCAAAATTTTTTTCACATAAAACATTAAAAAAAATCAGTACACAGGGTCGGCCCTGAGCCAAAAGGTGCCTGAGGCTGGTAAAAACCTCAAGGGCGCTGTATTAAGTACACATTATCAGTCCTTCGGCGCATTGGCAAGACTGCTCCAATTGCGCCTGCACAGGACCGGCCCTGTCAGTACCTAGGGGTATTGGAGAGTAAAGGTAGGGTTGTGGTGTGTTCTTGGGCGGTTACTCGGTTTAAGCTTGGGGTGTCAGCTTAATTTTTTACACACGCTTAAGTACCACTCTCTACCTACCTATCATATCATTAAAGAGCATTTCAGAACAAGAAACATTCAGCAATCACAGAACTTGTTCTCGATTTGCTTTCTTATATTTTACAAAAATCGTGAACATTTTTCTATTTGGGCTCTTCGTGAAATAAACATAAAAGATCGGCTTTACAGCTGAGGCGAGAAAGTGAAAGAAGCTGAGAGTAAAGGGTACAGAGGCCGGCACGTGGGAATTATTCAGTGGGGGAGTTTTAAAGCGGTCCAGCCCCTCCCCTTCCGCCTCCCCGCCCAACAGGAGATGCACGCTGGAGAGAGTCGAACGAGGAACACTCAGCACCAAGTACATGCAACACAAAAATAGAGACAGTCTCAACACCCCACTTGAGTCATGCACCAAATTCTCCTGGAATTCAGCTTTCCTTTTAGTCATTTTATTCAGTTTGTAAGTTATCACGGCGCTCGATACCAGGAGCACAGGAAGTGGGATAAGTAACTGAAATATAGATAGCAGCAGTCTCATGCTCGTCAGGTAATAACCGTCCGCGAAGGTGCAGATAGTGGGGCCTGACCGCACGTCGATAGTGGTGGACAAAGCGAATTCCGGAACGCTCAACGACACGGACAGAATCCAAACGAGCATGGCGGGAAATATGACAGGAACTTGCGGCGACTTATTCTTATGGGCATCCGCTGATTTTGTCTGCGTTGCTGATTCACTTCTCGATACGAGGCTGTGTCGGGAAGATTTCATCTCGGTTATGTCCTCCAGTAATTCTTCTTCTGCTTCCTTCTTGGTTTTGATAGCCAGCGTGAGGTTGGCCGTGGCTATTGCGTGGAAGCAGAGCGCCACAAGGAAGTAGACCAGGGAAGTGCCGGCGAGCACCTCGAAGCCCAGGTAGATGACGCACATGTCGGGCCCGAAGTCCCAGGAGCCGTGGTTGTGCGACCACATCTCCGGGACGGCTACCACACTCAGCATCAAGATGTCTGATGCTGCCATCTGGGCCAGTAAAGATTTCAGTCCTTGAGAATGAAACATAAAATTGGTCAATTTACGGAATACATTCATGAACTGATTGCATTGTTGAATAATATAATCCTTCCATTCCTCGTTACTTTATCGTAATCTTTTATTAACAACCCATGCAACCCCGTCAGAATGGAAATTTAAACACTTTTCAACAAAAATATTATATTTCACATAAGTAGGCACTCAATTCCTTCCAATTTTGAAAATGATACTTAAATTCAAAGCAAATTTGAGTGCATTGAACCATAATTATGCAGAACACACGCACAACCTAAATTTGTATTTTTGTTAATAAGGGTGGTTATTATTTTTTTTATTAAGTATTTTCACAATTTATTTATTTAAAATACATAAAATATAAAACATTTTAATTTATAATATTGTTACAATAATACATAGTAAAAGTCATATAAGTTATGGAAGTCTATTGAATTTAGCGATGTCAATTTAGTGGTGGTCTTTATATACAAATGTGTACGCGCCGTTAGAACTGGTACAGGTGTGGGATGAGAATATTTATAAAAATATATAATTTGTTAATTAATAAATACATAAAAATACCAATGGATTCCCGTGAATATATATTGCGAAACACTCTTATTTCTCCACCCACGAGACCTTCACCTTGCACATCCACAAGAATAATAATAGTAAATCATTTTATTTACCTAGCTAACGTACTCATTACTATAATGTCTTTTGTAAAAATAATCAATTTATAAAATTAATAATTAGTAATAGCTACCGTATATTACTAAACTGTATTTTGTAAAAGTAATTAATACAACTATAAAGCTTTGTGAAAATAGATTGAAAGCTTTAATTATTCTTCAACTCGTATAAATTAAAAACCATCATCTAATTGTAAGTAACTTTCCTAGAAGCGCGCAATAAAGACAAATCATTTCCAATCAGTCACACAACACATCAACAATACCAACGGCTCCAGAAGGCCTTACAAATTGGGAACAACAGAGGATACAATATACGTACATATCATTCGATATAAATATTTGGAAAAATCTTCCGCAAATCAAAAATTCGAATAATGAAATCAATGAGTCTTACCACATGTTTTCTTCTTCAAAAGCTCAGCCACAATAAACAAATTCAAAATTACACCAATTCCGTTGACGCACACCAAGTACGAAATGAGAGCTTTCGTCGGCACAATGGGAAAACTACCCCCAGTGATTTCGCCGCCAACATTCTTCAGAAAGTCTCTCACATCAAAATCACTGTCGTTGACACTAGAAAATCTCTCGATCAGAACTTCGTCACTGGCCGACGAAAAGTTAGCCACTATCGATGTTTGATTTAGCGGATCCATCGGTTTGTTTGGATCGTGATCAGATAGTATTGGATTGTGGCATACTGGATACTGGCGCCAATGTTTAACGGGCAATGACAGGGAATTTAGTAAGAGACGGATGACACATGTAGTCCTTTAGGGGGACTTTGACTGTCTGTCAGACTTCCTCTTCCCTCTCCTCTGTGTCTGTATTTAGTCAAACTCAGCACATGGTATGGTATGCTAATGTAATCATTTGTTCCTTTTTAATTTTTATTCTTTTCTTGTTTATCCGACGCTTTCACAGCTGTGGCGGACTGAAGATGCGCTCGATCCGGATGCACTTTATATTATCTGGAATGAAGGGTGTTTATTGTTTGTTCAGTTGATTTTTAACTGCTTTAGTAACACGCGTCGCTATACAAATGCGTCGGTGTTATTGCCCCTTGGTGAATGGAATTAAGTATCTCTGTGACGCATTGCAACATTGGGAGCGAGACTCGTAAATGTTGCGAATAATTGATCTTTTATTGAACTTATTAGATAGCCAATAGACATTTAAGCATACAAGATCTCATGAGTGCAGTCTGCATAGTAGGTACCTAGAGTACATAATAGCGATGGACACAATTGTGATAGGTACTTGTATCCATTTGGAAACAATTTATCATGATAGGAATAGAAATAAAAAAAATATATATTTCCAAAAGAAGAACCAACAAAAAGACCAAATAATTTGTTTTACACAGATGATGAGACGAATTGGTAAAAAAAGTGGAACCATTTTTATCAATTCGTATATAATCTAAAAATAATTAATGAATGTGAATAGTTTGAATTCCCATTGATAATCAGTTTTTTAAAAGACAATTAAATTAAATTTCTGTTAAATATAATATTATAGGTCGGTATATGACCGGTTAGTGGTTGAGTGGGCATAGCGCGTGGGTCTCACCCGAGCGTCGCGTGTTCGATTCCTCGGCTGGCTAAGTCCTCCATTACAACACAAGCAACATTTTCGGCTTTCTGTGGTGGTAGTAGGAAAACAATGTTGGGTTATTCGTTTTCAAACATTGTTGGGTTATTCGTAACCTGGGAATGTTTGCAACTTTTTCCGCTTAGGCTAGCTTTAGACTTGTAAGTTTTTTCGTAAATTTACGACTTCTAGCCAATGGGCGTATTGGATTTTCAAAATGCAATAGGATGCCCATTGGCTAGAAGTCGTAAATTTACGAAAAAATTTACAAGTCTAAAGCTAGCCTTACTGTGGTGGTAGTAGGAGATTTTCAAATATTGTCAAGTTATTCGTAACCCGGGAATTTTTGTCTTTCTTTTAAAAATAAATTTAAAAAGTATAAATATAGGCAGGTACTTTATCACTTGTATAAATTATCCAAAATATTGAAAATGAAGCTTAAATTAAAAGCAATAGTTCTAGAGTTTATTGAACTGGAGTGACTGGAGAGACAGAGAAACTGAAATTACCATTTTTACTATCAGTAAATAATATTATTTGGTTGATTTGTATAGCGCCGTTTTTGTCCAAAACCACCACAAATTGTGAATCGAAATGTTAAAGAAAAGTAGGTTATTTTTTCTTAAACAAACACCGGTGTTAGTTCGATTAGTTCGAATTCGGTGTATCCTCGCTTATCTATTTAACTAAATAATGTTTTTTGGCATCGAATAATCCCACTAAAAAGTTTTACCAAAAGTGTTTGCTGCGATTTTGTAAACAGGGTCCAGAAAAACATACAGTGCAGTATTAAAGGGCCGATACGACCCGTATGGTCGGGATGGATCCTGGGAAGCGTCTCATTGTGTCGGGAGGGTCGTGCCGTTTTCAGTCGTTAACGTGGTTTGGAGCGTACATCGCCGGGCTTCGCCGTCCACACGTTTCTTAACAATGGCAGTTCTTTCGTCGCTACCCAGCAGGCCTTCCGGCAACAATTTGCGACTTCTTCCTGAATGAAAATGTTTTTAAACGTCGGTCTTTTGAAGAACTCAATGATTGGATTCGGGAGAAAATCGCCCCTATACCCATCGAGATGTGCCAAAATGCGACCAAAAACTTCAGAAATCGCCTTCATCAATGTATTGCTGCAGGGGGCCATCATCTTTCTGATGTCATCTCCAGGACTTGATGTATAAAACGGCACGATGTACCGAATAAAATTAAACAAACCCAATTTCTGTAAGTTGCGCCGTTTTTTTAATAGCCCTTCAAAACTGCACTGTCTGTTTTGCCGTACCCTGTACATAATAGTACTTAGGAACTATCTAAGTTTTTAAGTGCTGTATAGTAGTGTATGTAACATTTTTGATCGATGGGTGGGATAAAATGTAATGTCTTGTACTATTTTTACGACGATGTTCACAACTCATCACATCATCACCTGTTTCTGACGTGAATACCGAATATCAGATTTTGACTACCACGTTTCTATATTTTTTATCTGGCGACATAAAACCCATGCTTTTGATTTAGTGTCAACTATTGTTTAGAAACGTGAGCAAAATATTCATTACCATCATTACAAGTAAGTAGGTAACTTCATAATACTGTAATAGAATAAAATTTCACATTGTTTATTTTTATTTATTTCCTGTTCTGGTGATAATTTCATATATATTATTTATGTTCTCTTAGAGCACACATAACATTTAGGTGCCTGCAAGGAGAGTCAGAAAATATGACAAGTGGCTAAGGGTAGCTGACATTATAGTCACTGTACAAATAATAAAAATGTATTCTATTTGTTCGCAATAACTTGGTTAGATCTCTATTAGGAAAGACATGCACGAACTGCTACAAGCAGTCGATATCGACAGCTTCAAGCGGCAACGGCATAAACGGTATAGAAAAAACACAATAAAAAAATAACTCGGCAGTTCGTGTATTTCTAAATGCTTACGATAACCTTTAGCGAACCACGAGCAAAATTTTAGAAGGAATATACTTGGCTTTCTGTTAATTACCTTTTTTAATAAACAGTGTTAATCTCAAGTGACCTACCTGGTAAGTATGGTACTGTATATTATCTGCCTGTACACAATATATAAAATGAATAAGAATAATAACATATGTACGTTTGTGGAAATGTATTATATATTTTTACAACACTTTAAAGGTGATTTTGCACAATAACGGCGCTATACAATTCATCAAAATATTACCATTAAATGGAATGCGAATTCTTTTCTCGAGTAAACAAGGCGAGAACTGAGAATTATTAGTTGTTAGCGAAACGTCAGTACGGTTTAAAAGGTGAGGAAAATGAAATATCGATCGTGTAAGTGAACTCCCAGAATGTTATCCCAATTTAACTCGGGTTATTAACCTGAAATATGTTGGAGAACAAAGGAATATGTTGACTATTTGGGTGCAGGTATAATCTGCCACCATGTGAACGGCAATATCACCAGGCAAGTGTAATCTTCATTTACTCGTAACTTGCCAAATATGAGGGCCAAATAAATTATCATTTTATTGCCCATCGGTAGCTACATACCTACGTACAAAAATAACAATGAATAAAACATAAGGAATATTAAGATATACGAGTGAAGCAATGAATTTGATTTTGTAAAAATGATCAGTTATTAACTGTTTTTATAGGTGCTGGTGTAGTATTTGTATTTAGAAATAAGGGACATAATTTTATATTTATCGATCCATCATCCCCGTTCCAACTCGTGAATAAGTCTTGATCACCATTAAAACGCCTGCACTTTTACTGGTATTCTGCTGTTTTCCTCCTGTTCTTTATTTATAAGACTGCCTCCTATTTGAAGGCCGGCTTTATTTGCTGCCGGTGGAGACGTTCCAGTTTTAGCACAAAATATCTAGTATAAATAATATATAGACAGGTGAAGACTTAGCGATCTGCTCGGGGCAGGGCCGGCTCTGAGCCAAACAATGCCTGGCGCGAGTAAAATTTTGGAGCCTTTTGGCAAAACCAGTAGACGATCACTGTAATCAATAATATTCAGATGATTTGTATTTTTGGGTAGTGCCGTTTTGATAAGTAATAATGTCAAGGGAGATGTGTTTGGACTGGCCAATAAAGACAATATTATAATTGTTGCCTTGGAAATTCGGCGCCCAGAGCAGACTGCTCCAATAAGAAAGTTCAGTAAAAAATATTTGGACTTTTGAAAAATAAGTTCATGTAGACCAAAAAACACCGATTCTGAATATACATACATAATATATTTTTACTCTCAGAATTAATAAATCGTATTGAAAAGTGGTTTATAAGCAATAACGCTCCCATGATTGGTCGAACGAAATCTGATGTCCAATGTACTACGTGACGCTCCGTGTTAAGGCGTATTAACCAGCGACCGAGAATTCGAATTTCGTCAAAAGACAGTCTCACGATCGGAAGTTTTTTAGAACGAGACAGAAATACCATATTCATTCCACTGCCAGCCGTATACTCCGCGCGGCGGTCGAAACCTACAGCATGGTTCCGATGAAATAACAATTATTGTGTTTGAATTTTCGGTTGTAGCTTTCTTCCTAATAAGTAGTTACATACATATTTGTAAATTATACGTCGGAGTGCGTAAACATAAATAAATACAAATGTAGTGCGTTGACATAGCAGGTACAAAATAGGTAGGTATTTGAATAAACTTTTTTTTTTAATTTTTCAAATATTTTTATTCACTTGTTTTTTTTTAAATTTTATTTTACATAGGTTTTACAAAAGTGATTAACATTAAGTTTGATTGTAAAAAATCTCTCGTCTTACATATTTATCCGTTTGTAAGATAGGTATTACCAGTAAGTTTTATTTCTAATACTTAAAGTAATTATATCAAAATAACCTTGTTTTTTTTCTTCTAAAACAAGAAGCTCAATTCACAATATGACATTATTAAACTGACAAAAAGTAACACTAAAAATACTAAATATGTTGAATTATACCAATGTAATAGGGAATTGGACAATAGAATAGAAATTATTAACAAAAACATGATTTGAATCGCACATCACGATTCAAAACCGTTATTTTGACGGGAATCATATACGCATAGACTAGAATGCGGCATTGCCTGCTCTTTTGTAGCCAGTTAAATATATTTATATGAGGAAGATTTCGAAACAGAAATTGTACAGTTTAATGTGTAACTAAGAAAATTTTATTACAAATAAGTTTACATGGAAATGGAATTAATCTCCTTCGAAGTACTGTGCTTGACTAGAGATATACTTATCCCAACGTTGAATCCATGACTGGAAACATTTTACCACGAGTTACCCGACACCGTGTGTACAAGGTACTGTTGCATACGTGTTGCTCGCGCAACGTCGGGTAGTAAATTATGGTTTATGATTATCGCGGTAATTACAGTTGAATCGGTCACCGTAATATACCATGCATTTCCCGACACCATAATAATAATAATAATAATAATTGGATGACTTGTATAGCACCGTTTTTGTGCAAAATCACCTCAAGGGCGCTGAAATCACCTCAAGGGCGCTGGTATACAAGGGTATGGTTTTGTGCGTGTAACTCGCGTATTGCCGGGAATTATTGATATTTTATAATTACCGCGATATTCACGGTTTCAGTCACCGTAATTTCACCACGAGTTTCCCGACACCGTGTACACGTGGTAATGTTGCATGCGCGTAAATCGCGCAACACCGGGTAATAAATGCTTGTTTATAATTACCGCGGTAATTAGAGTTGAATCGGTCACAGTAATATACTACGCGTTTCCCGACACCATGTACACAAGGGTATGGTTTTGTGCGTGTAACTCGCGTAACGCCGGGAATAATTGCTAGTTTATAAATACCCCGATATTGACGGTTTCGGTCACCATAATATCCATGATTCACAATATATTGTAGGTATTACCTATTTACATAATAAAATAATAATAATATTAATGTAAATTACACATACCGACGGAATTTTAGAGACAATATTTGCTTCAGAATCACAACCATTCGTCGGTAGGTGATTATTTTCCCTGAAAATTAAACAACACAAAATTATCGCTAAATGTTATAAAAAATATATGCGTATTCTGACTGATTCGTTTGAACGACCCTGTAGCATATAGAGTACGTACAATGTACAAGGATAATTAAATATGACTAACCCTTTTTTTTCTGCAAATATTTCTCCCATGTACGTTTTTGATGACGAAATTTTTGTTTTCTTATAAAAATTTTGTCCGATAGTATTTTTCTCCTCATTTTTAAACGAGGAATTTCGTTAAAATGTTATCAAGTAGACTGGCGTGGAATAGACGTCTGCTCGCCGCGCTGTCGCAGCGGGGAATGATAAAATTTCGGCTTGCGCCGAGGTAATCAGAAACAACGAACAAACAATAAACGCGAATCGAAATTAATTACTATTATATACTTTAAGAATATATTTCTTGGTCATAAATTATTTTTAATGTTTCAATAATATCATAGTAAATTATTTTTGTAAAAAGATCTCAACTATACCAATTTGTAAGGTCATAAATAAATAGTCAAATTGAGGGATTTTCGTCACAAAACGCGTCCTCGGATTTATTTATTAGTAATTTTATTTGAAATAAAAACAAAATTCTTATACATATATATGATAGATAATTTATTGATTGTTTATACTGTATTATTATATGATTTGAAATATTTGTTGTATGATACAACTTCGCCTTTGAAAATGCAACAAATCTGCATATCGTCCAACGGTAACACTTTATTATGGTATGAAAATAATATCATTTTCCAAAATTTTACAACTTACTTTACAAGATAAAATAACGATCTTTTGAAATCAATTTGTGTTTTTTTCTAGAAAAGTGTCCATACGTCTAAAAGTGACCTCAAAAATGCCAAATTTCAGGTCAAGTCTACCTATTTCGCCTTAAGTTTGAACAATGTAGGTAATAACCTTAGAGTAATAGTAATAACTAAACATCTCTGTGCATCTCTTTCTGTTACACGGCGTACTTTGCAAATAAACGGGAATGGTGGCCATACAATTTGTGTTGTGTTGTTTTGTATTTGTATGATATGAGGATCTAAGATGATTTATTGTGGTTGTGTTTTTAGTTTTATCGATGGTTATTACTGTGATCTTCATAAGTTATTGTAAAACATGTTAATAAAATGTCTTTTTATATAATAATATGCTAGAGAACAGATCGCATCTACCATTTTTTGCGTGAAAACTTCCTGGAACATCGATAAATTGCATCGTAATGCTTGTGTATTTTTTAGACATCGGTTTTGTTAAATTTAAAGCTGTAATATTGAAGCTATTCGCTCACATTCGACGTGACTAAAATCACATACTGCCAAAATGAACGTTTTTGTAAAAATGAATAAGTAGAAACTCATTTCAAATTTAAGGTTAAACGCAACGCTCGTTGTATTCTACGTGTTCACAGATGGCGTTAACTACTTAATTTTGTTTAAATACGCTTTTGCAAGGTATTGCTTTACAATATTAAAACAAATTATTTGTTTGCGCCCTCATATACGCAATATGAATATGAATAAATAGTTTTGTCCATATAAAAACTCAATTCTATCGAGAAAGGCATACAAATACAATATTGGATTGAATCATCGGTAAAATATTGTATTTGTGTGCCTTTCTCGAAATAATTAAGTCTTTAAACGAACAAAACTATTGATTCATATTCATATTGCGTATATACGGGCGCAAACAAATGATTTGTCTTAATATTGTAAATCAATACCTTGCAAAAGCGTATTTAAACAAAATTAATTAATTAACGCCATCTGTGAACACGTAGAATACAACGAGCGTTGCGTTTAACCTTAAGTAAGCACGATGGTTTAACCCCGCTGGCGAGTCACCTTGAACAGATATCCTGTGAGCTGTGATATTATATGGTTAACCCCAATGACCTGCGATGTTTGGGCGCGAATAAAAATAAAAAAATTGATTAGTAATTGGTAATTAATTTATTTAGACGGTTAACATTGAGGTTTTTTAATGGATTTTCATAATGAAGAATAAAGAAAATCTCCTTACAAAATGCTTTCCCAGTACCTACTACTCACGGTAGACGTGCAGAGCACAGATGACGTCACGCATCCATCTAGCTCTCCCTGCTCGGATTTGGTCGTTTTGGCGGGCTTAAAAAAATTCAAACTTGGAGAATTAATTTATCTATGAAAACGAACTTACTGATAGTTTGAATTTGAACATTGATAATATAAACAAATGGACTCAAATTCCTTATTGCGCCCGCATCGGGCCGGCCCTGGCTCGGGGAGTCGTTACATTAAATAGGTACTTTTAATTAAAGTACATAAAATCGTTCGTTCGTTCCTCTTTTGCAAATTTATATCAATTAGTTGAAAAGACCCAGAGATATTTTCTAGCCGATACATTTATGAAAGGTCTCTGAAAGGTTTCCGTTGTTACCAGTTGCCATATGAAAGAAAAATACACCAGGTGCAATACAAAGGCTTTAGGGTTAATAGCTTAGTTATTTAAATTGAATAAAATCCTCTTCCCTGGTGTACAGTTTAGTTGACTGTTCGGACGAAACTGTACATTATTGTAATAACCTGCATAAAAATTATCATATTAGCATGACAACAACGCACTGAAGTTCACGTGTGTATAAATATTACCGCGGTGGGCTTTTAGGCTCAGTTCCATCAACCTAAAAGAGTTGTCCGGACATCCGGTGGAGGCAATACTCGTACTTCCTACATCCGGATTTTGGTGGCACTCTCGTCGTCTTAATTATTTATATATGGTTAAGATGTTTGTTTTTACGATTACAAGTGTTTTGGTGATGTGGAATTTAAGTTGCGTTGAAGGATTTTATCCAAGATCGCAGGTAAAGCATTTATGTTTTCACTTTAAGAATAAGTTAATCAATTCGTTGCTTCTTGCATTTATTTAAGAAAAGTAGTATCGAAGTAGAGTAGACTAACACAACAGACGGGTTAGTAGCTGTTTTATCCAAAGCGTCGGGTTCTGCGCTAGCCAAGTCCTCCATTTTTAGATAAGCAACATTTTCCTCTAACATTGTTAACATATTAATGATTTGCTACGGCTAAATGACGCAAATTGAAAACTGACGATGTTGTATTTAATAATAAAGAAGTCGAGCTGGAGCATACACGACGAATACTTAAAAATTGAAAAGAAAGGTGTGAAAGGGCCGTTAAGGCGAAGCTTAATACCAAATCACTATTTTGATTAATCTTTATAACGAATTGGTGTACATTATGAATACCAAAAACTATGCTTTAGATAAATTGAGGGTTTTCCTATCGTTTCGCTTGAGTAGAATACAAATAAAAAAATAAATTACTCAATAAAAATATAAATCTAAGCAACTAAAATATTTTTTTTTCAATAGAAATGTATGAACGCATAAAGGAAACAACTTAAAAAAAAACATTATTATAGCTAAGATTATCTGTGACAGTTTCACTTGATTAACTTTCATTTCATTATTTGCTTTCTTATAAAATTATTTACAAAATAAATAAAAACCAGTTTTGTGCTTAAAACCGAACGTTTCTAGACTCCTTTTATCAAGCGATTGTAATGCCTATTACCTACGATATATACACATTTTTGGCTTGTAGCTTCCTCTTACAAACGTGTTGTAAGAAGGATCGGGGACGTTCAATGATCTAATCATTCAAATCTAACAATTGCTTGAAGCTGGACATACCAAAACTCCGCAAAGAAATGGCGTACCATTATTAGTATGATGTAAATATGACTTCGGTTCTATTACATGATATTAATGAAAAAACACCATTTCTAAACATTTTATTAAACTTTTTATAGGGTTCTTACGTATGATCTGACCTACGTGAGAACGATCCAGTTATAAAAAATCAGTTAATATTCAAATAGGTACATAAAATTTAATACTATCTGCATAAATGTATAAAATTATATAAAAAATCATTCAAATGTCAAATCATACGAAGAGAGGCAAGAGACACACTAGACACAAAGGGGGACACAAGTGATACATAAGATGATTAACTCAACATATTTTTTAGCTCAATAGTAGAACATTATTTATAAACCAGTATATATTACCGACGATAATGTCTAATTCAGCACACTTAATCTTATCATATATAGTGGACATATTTAGGTCACAGGGCTAAAGCAGGTGATATTATTTTTAAATGTCTTCAGGTGTTCATGCTATGGTGTCTTAACTTCACGTTATTACAAAAATCATTTCCCTGAATATGACTAGCTATTCTGGGGAAACTACTTGCGATAGATTAAATACCGTTTTGATAAATATTTAAACACAATGCATTGTAGGGTGGTACATTTATAAATATATCAATTTGAAAAACAAAAGAAAAAGTTATTCTGAAAATAGAATCGGCTAGCGAATGGCGAAAACGGGCACATCAAGAGTTAAACAATAGGAAATTGGAATATGAAATGAATTCAGTGAATTATTTTATGTAAGATTATATAGTTTATATAAGATACTAATTGTTTTATGTAGATCAGTCGTCTAATTTTATCCTTAATTTTAAGCCTTCTAATTTTAAGTGAAAATATCAATCAAGTTATTCAAGACGAACGTCGTATTTTAAATGTAATAAAACTATTTTACAGACTTTACAGGCGGTATTTTCCAGATTCGTAAGGTGCTTTATTATATTTTTTTCTGGGGAGATTTTAACAACGATATGCAATTTAATTTTGAATCAAAAACATCATTTTATGCAAAACAAATAAGGTTAAAAATAAGTTTTTTGTTTGTTTTTAGAATATCCACGAGTTCATGACAGTGCCGGAGTTGGGTTTTTATTTCGGCACCTCGCACCGGGCTGATGTGTCCGAGTACCAGGTGGTGTACCTGCCCGCGCTGCTGCAGAGGGCGACGCAGACTGATGAAGATGGGAACCCAGGAGTGCCGGAGCCTGTCTCCTATGGCTTTAACGCCTTCGGGAGGTAATCAATCTCCGCCACTAAACAGAGCTTTATTTCAATCTAGCTTTCTGTTACATTCGCTATAGTCGAAAAGAATTTAACTTTGTTGTATGGGAAAGCGTTTTGGTGTTTACTCTTTTAAGGAGGAGATAAATTTTTAATGTGTTTATTTATTACGTTCATAAAAAAATACCACAAATTATAAATCAAGAACATTTGTTCTGTCCAATTTAAATCCACAACCTTTGTTGAAAATATGTTTCAATACGTGGATACAATTTGTACGTACTAGTAAAATCTGCATTAGATTTTACCAATGCAATAACGCTAGTGATATTGACCGATTTATATGTAACCTTCCAGTGATTCTTATTGTGCTAGTACAATCATTTGCAAATGTTTTGTTCTAGACAAGTAGATCTGAAGCTATTACCAAATACGAACCTCTTGGCTCCCAACTTTAAGCTCCATCGTCGAGTGGTGGAGAGTGGGGAACCAGAGGAACTGAGATTTGAGGGAGGACTTGACTGTCACTACCTTCACAGGGGGGAAGATTCCGTTGCTGCCATTTCTTTATGTCAGGATCAAATTATTGTAAGACTTTGATTACACTAATCATTACCATGATAATATCGTTCGATAATTCCATTAATGTCTGTTTCTTATTTCTATTGATAATTCGTTCATTATGTTGAAAAAAATATTGTTTGTTCTAGCATGGATTGATATTTTTGGACAACTCTACGTTAGAAATCAGACCTCTTAGTCCACGACTAAAGTCATTTGTAAAAATGCAGGAAGCTCTTCAAGAAGACACACCGGAAGGTCTTGAGAGAGTAAACGAAGGAATTCCTCACATCATCCGAAGAGCAGCACTAAACCCTGACGTATTTGCCGATGATTTCCTTCCGTTTCCAAAAGAACTGACTTCAATGATCAATTTAGAGAGATTGAGGAAAAGGGATAGTGACGATGAAAACGATGAAGAAGAATCGGAAAATGTTTCATTTAGACGCCAGAAAAGAGCGAAGAATTCTAAGTTCACTGTGGAGTTATCCATGTTTTTCGATGAGGCTGGATATAATATTTTCGCACCGTATTTGAACAACAATGATCAAGAAATGCGAGACATGTTACTGGCTTATATGAATGGCGTAAGTTTAACAAAAAATATACTATTATATTACAAAGATTTAACTAAAACGTTACTTAAAACTGCACAGTTTGATACATTCTTGAATTATCGTCGAGGTGCTACATTCCAATATCAGTGTTTTTGGATTCCTACACATCTTTTACAATAATGTTCTTCCATTGAATTCCAATATTCTTCACGCGCTCATTCAGCTGTTCTAAATTTACTGTGTCCTATCATCTAGCCACTTGGACAGCCTATCCTATTATTTGGCATCTTCAGCTTCTTACCGTGGTTCCATCTGTGATCCATTTTGTAGGATAGGTCAAAAAATGTATATGAATTTTTATGTTCAAAGGTTCAAGCGCTTTACCACCATCCAAGCCTGGGAATCTCCATTGAGCTGACGTTGGTGAGACTGGATCTCCTCAAGAAGCAGCCAATAGATCTTCCCCATTACGATGGAGAAAGGGGTTCACTCCTGGATTCATTTTGCGCCTATCAGAAGAAAATCAACCCACCTGGCGACTCTAACCCTGATCATTGGGACATGTCTTTGTATGTTTCAGGGTGAGTAATTCATATTTTATAATCATGAATTAGGATTGCGTTGTAGAAAACAGCACCTTCAACTGCGTGTACTGCTGTTAGGCTAAACAAAGAAAGGGTTTTAAAAATGAAACAGATTTTATATTATTCTTGACAATGTGGGCACAACTGGACCTTGTTTCCTTCCAAAGGATGGTACAATGAAATGATGCATTCTTGAAATTGAAAGGCATTTTCTTTTGAATGTATGAAGCACACATCCACTGTCTGAAGAATCATGTCAGTACAAAAATTTGAATGCGTAATACACATACATATAATTTATTTGCATATTTATATCTTCGTAGAAAGATATATCCCAAAACAGCAAATCTACATCAATGGTGATGGAAGAAAGAATTAACTTAACCAACGCGTTTTGTGTGTGTGCTTATTTATTTATTTATTTATTTCACGCCTATTAAGGCTTTTACATACATATATATATATAAAAAATATTTACGAAATTATACATGAAAATAGTGCAGGCGACTATTTAAAACAATTGCAGAAAAATAACTATAAAGTCAAAATATCACTGAACTTGATCTACACAGCATGCAGGCACAAAACATAAAAAAATCCAAAATATTTTTTTCTGTTTCAGTTGACAAAATTATTATGTGTTAGTCAAATCAAATTAAATACCTTTATTAAATTATTCCACCACTTGATGAAAAAAACTTCAATAGGGTATGCTTATATATTGAAATTGATGTACAAAATATATCAACAACATCGTAGTATTTGTTTCCTAGCTGTTGAATCCGTCGCATAGGAGTGTGATCTTATGGTGATATTGTGATAGTGATAGTGTGATATTGCTTGTACATATTTTCATATGAATTATCGTTTTGTTTCTACTGATGAAATTTATGACTTACTTTTTTACTTTATTAGTAATTAGTGATTTTTTAATCTCAGTATAGTCCAGGTAAAAGATCACATTTGAATAGCCAGGTACTTCCTCATCTTCCTCTTCCCCATTTTCTCCCCCCACTACTCAGCCTTACCATCACAGAATTATAAATGCCATCGCCATAGTCCCATTGGCTTCAGACGGTTGGAAGCAGTTGTACAGAATGTACGATTTTTTCGATTGTTCCAGGTTGGATTTCTACGCTATAGAAAATGGGAGGAAAAGCGGGGTGACTATGGGCCTGGCTACTGTTGGAGGGGTGTGCATCGATGAGTATGCCTGCGTCATAGCTGAACTAGGCACTACCAATACCTTCGGAAAACCATATCCTTCCGCTGGGTTCACTTCAGTTTACATACTGGCGCATGAAATTGGACACAAGTAAGACACCAGTTTTCTTATTCATCTTCGTGAGCTTTCTGGCATCCAGCTTTGGACAGTTTTCTTCATAATTCTCCATTTACTAATTCATGGCGACTCTCATCCTTCCGCAGCTGGTAGCTCTTCAAAGATCGGGCATTTTTCTCTTATTTGATTGGTGTTCTGAAACTAATACTGGTATATATATATTTTTGTAGCCTTGGTATGCATCACGATAGCAGTGGCAATTCTTGCCCGAAAGATGGCTTCATCATGTCTCCGTCGAGAGGCACAAACGGAGAGACGATTTGGTCCAGGTGCAGTGCTGATGTCATGGATAAACTGGGGTAAATTGGAATATTATAATTTTATGCTTATTATTAAGAAATGAGAACCTCATTGATGGCTTACTAATTATATAAAAAACCCACATAAATAGTTTCTAAAATATCTATTTTGATGATACTGAAAAGTTTCAAAGATGGATCACAAAACTCGTACTACAAGAAAACATAATAGGTATAATATAAATTATACATTTTTATTTCAGTTCTTACAAATGCCTTCTGGACAAACCTGGAAGTCATGCAAAAGACCTAGATCACAACATTTTCTTGGATGCTCCAGGCCAAAAGTGGGGAGCCAAAAGACAATGCGAGGTTCTGCTGAGAGATAGGGACGCCAGGGTGAGCACTGCTGGGGGAACTCTTGCAGACATCTGCAGGCAGCTGGACTGCAAAACTCCTCATAGGAGCGGATACTATCACGCAGGTCCAGCTCTGGAAGGAACAGACTGCGGGAATGGATTGGTAGGTACCATATGAAAAACGTTATATGTAGCCTGACGCCTAACCCAAATATTTATTAGCTTCTAAAATAATTACATGAGCTAGAAGTCAGATAATAAAGCCCCCGATTTGTACAAGTAGGTAGATCAACTTGGTACTTAGACGAATCATGAAAGATGCATTCACAACATTTTTGCTGTTTAACTTTGACCACGGCACAATGTCATATCCAGAAAGTAAGTGTACTGAGGCTCTCACGACCGAATGAATTTTACTTTCGATATGTTGGCTACACTTACGTGTAGCCTGACTCTTCCTCTCCGCAACGAGACCTGTTCAAGGTCAGTACGTTGAGAAGTGTCAACGCGACAACACGTTTCGTGAAAAATGTCAATCCAATCTCCCGCCAAATGCGAAATACGCGGCGTCATCCGTTATCTCGTTTGGAAGGAAAAACCTCCGTTTGAGGTTTATAATGAGGTTAAAACTGCATATGGTGATAAAGCTATGAATTGTACGAGTGTGTACAAGTGGTATCGCGAGTTTAAAACGGTTCTCACCTCTTCACCCTCCACCAAAAAGTTCAAAACAACAATTTCAGCCAAGAAAATCGTGGCATCCGTGTTTTGGGACTGGGAAGGCATAATTTTGATTGAATATCTGCCTCAAGTGGAGACCATCAACTCTGCAAGATACTGTGAGACCCTAAAAAAATGCGGAAGGCGATTCATAACAAGGGGAGAGGCATGCTGACAAAGGGAGTCAGCCTGCTGCACGACAATGCCAGACCACACACGGCCAACGCCACGAAGGAACTGCTTGCTTCGTTTAAATGGGATATCCTGAACCACCCCGCGCATTCCCTTAACCTAGCACCTTCAGATTATTATCTCTTTACCTCCCTAAAGCTGTACATGGGTGGAAAAAGTTTTTCAACCGACGAGGAGGTAAAGGAGGAGGTGGAGAAGTGGACGAAGGGGTTGGCGGGAAACTTCTTCGAGGAAGGCATCAAAAATTGATACCCCGCTTCACCACCTGCATTGAGAGGAATGGCGACTATGTCTAAAAATAGCTTACATATGTACTACGGTAATCATGTAACTTTTTTGTTTCAATAAAAAGATTTGTAACCTACAAAAATTCAGTACACATACTTTCTGGATACGCCTCGTATACCAAGGGCTTTTCAGAATGCGGTCCTTCACTGAGAACTCCGTGGTAACCTCTCTTTCTGTATTACGTATTTACCTAGTCAATTAGTAGAAATAGTATAAGAAAAAGGAGTTGTAAGGGAGCGATCAGTTGTGTGTTTTTGTCAATTTAAATACTATTTTAACGACAACAAATCTGCTTTAGTTATGTTTTGTGGCCTGTCGTGTATCCATATCGACAATTCACCACTTTCCTCCTATTTTTCACTTTACCATATCCTTACTATCTCTAATCCATATCCATCACATTTTCTATATAATCACTAATAATCCTGCCTCCGGGTTTGCCAACTACATATACGAGTATATATATAAATATTTATAAATGTACGACCAACGGTATTTTTATTGCAGTGGTGTCAGGGGGGAGGCTGTGTGACGATGATGACCAAGAAACCCAGCATGGTTCAGGGTGGGTGGAGCAACTGGGATCTGAGTAAATGCAGCTCCGGCTGTATCCTCAAGAGCCAGGGCTATCAGACGCGGACCAGGACCTGCAACAACCCGACACCGGTCAATACCGATGAAGGGTGCGACGGAGCATCGTTTCAGGTCAACCTCTGCAAGGACCAGCAGGTAAATAAAAACGTTGACAGAATTTGTAAGTCTTTTCTTATAAGTAACACATTTTTACTTCATTAATTTGTACACCTCAATGACCATGGTCCAGTTATTCAATAGCTCCTAAAGCATAAACTTGAGATTATTCCTGATCACCAATTATAGGGCACCATATGGGCTTAAAAGGACTGTTCACGTCTTTCGGGTTATAGGTACTTACGGTTATCATATTTTTGGCTTTTAAATGGGATATTGGCAGCGATGCGGGAGGTGAACACTTTGCATTTGATTTTGAACCCCAATCAAAGTCACCGGGACCATTTCTAGACATTGGATCCATCATACCCACTGTAGAGATAAAATGGTGGTGAGATAAAGATAAAAGTGTGCTGTGTTTATCTTACTCCGAGTGAAATTGAGTCAACATTTACAAATATCGAAAGTTCTTCTTGTACATATATGAGTCGAAATGTTTTATCGCTTATCTAATTGGCAAAATCAATTCTCTTTCACATCGGTATAATACATTACACTTCTAATACTATTCGTTTTTCTACGAGATTTACTAACATATGAGAAAATCTTGTGCTTTCAATTAAATAGGATATCGTGAATAGACCACTTTCTGAAACGGGACATTTCCGCGTCCCGACTGTTTCCTCCGGGACAACGGGACAGAAGCCCTAACACTGTATGAGTATTTTAAAAGTATCATTGTTTCTCTTTCCAGTTTTGTAGGAAAAAGAAAAGGATTTCAGTTGGAGACTACGCCGCAGCCAAATGCAAGGAATTCAGTAAACGTCTGCCGGACCTTGATCCAAAGGGTGCTGGTCTGCAAGCTCCTCACGAAGAATGTAAGTAATATTAGTAAATTAGCCCTATGACCGATAAGTTTCACTTGATCTAAGGAATCGATGTGCACCACGATTTTACATCGTGTTTCGTTCGTGTCCTCTCGCAAATACTACCTACAATGTAATTGGGTTTCCTCACGTACATCAAAAGCATACTGCATACATAACCTTATACCTTTATTGTTCATCCTAGATACGAAACGACGGAATGAACCATACACATTTTCTCCTCACGGCTCTGAGGTTTCCAGCTACTAGTTGTGTCATCTTTGGAGATGGTGTGAGGAAGGTCGTTTCATGGATAAGAAGGAGTTAATCCGGGTTTTGGATGGAAATCGGCAAACCATTCAGGAAATACCAATATTGGACAAACGATTTCCAATGAAATCAATGTCATACGTCGTCAATTTAAAGTCGGTTCATTCATGACTCCTGCTCCAATTTCCATGGTGGTCAAGGCTCATCTACTCCTTGAGGTTCTGCGGTGCGTGTAGAGCCAAGGACACCGACGTACCGCACGCCAGTGATACTAGGTCACTCCAGCGTATTGGTGACCTTCCTCCGCTTCACTCCTGCTTTCCACTTTGCCGGTGACTATGAGTTTCTCCATGTTGGAGTCCTCAGTTTGGCGAGAGTTGAAAACCTATACAATTTGTGGATGCCTTACTTTTCTAGAATGGATACATTTGTGCATGTTGCTGTTCATGGATTCCTGAACATTTTCCAGCACCGTATTTCGAGGGCGTCTACCCGCTTTCTTCCTCTGGCTTTAAGTGTCCATATTTCCAAAAAATATGGGTTATAGCAGAAGACCATCGATGTTGTGTTTGTAGCAAAAGACATAATATTAGAAATAATTTATATTTCAGCCCGCCTCTGGATGGGATGCGCCATCTTCTGCAAGCGCAGCGACACGGGCAGCTTTTACACGCCGCGCATTGACCTCAACGACCTGGGGGTGGACCCCTATTTCCCCGACGGTACCTGGTGCCACAACGATGGCAAGGAGAGCTACTTCTGTCTGCAGCACCACTGTCTGCCAGAGGTAATTAAACTATACTATCTCACTGCATTGAAGCACTCTTACTAATTTGTAAACTTCAGACAATACTAATTACACACATCAAGATTTGACGAACCTATCTGATTAGGACTATCCTAATCTTTTAAATATTACCAAATTACCCACAGTTACAGAACACAAAGAAACTCACCGTCAATTTTTACATATACAACTCCATAAATGGTGACCGGATAAATAATCACAATGATAATTCATCACATCTTTAAAAAGTTATATAATGTCATGGAAAGTGATGAAACAAAAACTTTTTTATCTGGGTTAAGTAGGTTAGGTTAGGTTAATTTTTTTTCATCGTTTCTAATGACTTTATATCACTTTTTAAAAGTGTGTTGAATTGTCACTGTGTTGAGTTATCATGGAACCCCATAAATACCTCGACCAATACGATGATAATTAAATAACACAACACAAAAAGCTAAACAAGCTTTTTTAGAGCATCTACCAAATGAATACTAACCAATAACTATAATAATAACACGATAAAAAAGAATACTAACACAACACAAAAATATAAACAATAATTAATTTACCAATTTCTACCGATTTATAACAAGTTTCTCGCTAACTCTTTAAGTTTTTAAGTTAAAAAAATGTTATTTTTGAAGATAATTTCTATACATTTGTTTTGCAAAAACGTTAATTATATGAAATTCCTTCGATAGAAAAAAAAATCGCAAAGTAAGCTACGAAAATTATTATAAACACGTTTTATTCTGTTATTTAAATATGTTATAGGAATTAAAAAAAATCACAGTGTATCTTTATGCAACTAAAGCATTTGTTGAGAGATTTTTGCTCTATTTCAAACGAATCGTTTTCGTCAATTGACGTTTTGTTATCTCACTCTAACATTCGTATTTAAACATCTCCCTTTCAAACCCTCTTTGAACTCTTACTACGGGGTCTTCGAACATCTAACAAAAGAATAGTAACCAATACACCTGTAATAATAAGACATCACCTCTCCTTATACCCATACAATGACAGTCAGTTTCAATGGATCAATGTAGCTGAAGGGCTCCGTAGTAAGGTTTATAAAAAGAAGAAGAAGATAGTTTGAAAGGGAGATGTGTAGATACGAATATTAGGGGGATCTCGCTTATATAAAAAATAACGTTTATAATTAATAAATGAAAGCGAAAATAGAATAATGCATGACTTTAACTTTAAAATTAAGCAAGAATCTCTCGATAAATGTCTTCATAAAGGTAACTGTCAATTTTTGCATACTTACCTATAACTTAATTATTTAAAAAAAAACTTGTAAGATAAAGTTTGAAAAAAATACAACGACGGTAAGAAAAAACGATTATAAATAAAATTGTCTTACACAAAATAATTCAATCTGTATTAGGTAAGTTGCTTGTTAAAAATTAGTCGAGACCCAAACTATTCAGTACCAACAACTGATAAAAGATGGCGTCACTTTCGCTAGCAGCTCGCGTACGCTAGCTTCCAACAAGTTGGTTTATACTCTGGAATAAGCCTATCACGTTAACTTTGCGCAGTGGCGATATCGTAACCAATGAGGTTTATCCGAGGTGCGATTATTGCTAGTTGAAAACTTTTACCAATACCCCGCCATGTGGACGTGAAATACCGTCCGCTACGGCAATTTTTGATAGCCCGTAACTGGGCTCCTTTTAAGTAAATGGTTGAGTTTAGAGTAGAGGTGAGTCGTACTAGCTCTTCTTGGTACTCGGAACAATTGGTACAAGTATGAATAAATACCTAGTCCAAATACCTGTTCCCTAGTATTTCACTTGCTCATTACATGGGGGGGGGGGTTGCTAGAGAATTTCAATGGAGCAAAATAAAATAAATTTTTAAAACTTTATTTATTTCTCTCCGAACGAACCGGTTTCGGAGATTCTCATCTTACCTAACCTAATTAATTTGATAAATGAGTCTTGGCACGGAAAACTTGCTACCTAAATAAGAGGCCCCAAGAAGTTAAATTATTAAATGACTGTCATCCCATACAACGAAAGCGAATTTTCATTTTATAATGAAAATTAGAATGTTAAAATTTAAATTTCCCAGATGCAGATTGCCTTTTATAGTAATTAAGGTGAAACAAAAGGACGACTCAGTGCTACTAATAAACATGGACGGAAATAAACAACATGGCCAACACAGATACATCAATGAACTAAAAGAAGTGGTTTGACATAAATTTACTACTTAACACTATGTTTAAAAAAAATTATTATATACAATTCTGCATAAAAAACAAGGAACACTAAAGAAAAATAAATTATAATCTACTCTAAGCAAATACACAACAACATATCTGCAATATCTTGTGTTTAGTGATAGAAAGCCAAACAGAAATAAAATACCTATACATTACAGTAGACAAATTAATGGATAAAATCGTCAACACACATTAACGTACTCAAAGACAGAGTGAGGAAACTAAGATACATCATAGATTCATAAAAATAATAATTCAAAAATAATTCCACTTAAATCATATAGGTACATATTCATCAGAACTTCTGTTTAAAGAATTTAAAGTCAGAAAACTAAATGCATTATTTTTATATCACGTAATTTTACAAATTAACAAAGAAAATAGTCTAAATAAAACTGCACCTTTTAAAATAATAGAAAACCCAGATAAACATCAACAACTCGAAAAAGTAATTAAAAAAACAGTGCAATTCAACTATAAATATCTTGGAGTGAATTTTTTTTAATACATTATCAGAAAGTATTAGAAATAACAATAAACATTTTAAATACCACCTGAAAAATACACTGAAAATATAAACAGAATACTCATAGTAAAAATAACGAACATAATATTACACCCCCACATACACAAGCCAAGCTTTATTATGGTGGTGCATCTCAACAACAAAGATTTTAAATGCCAACAAAGAACACAGTGAAAATATTTTTTTATAAAGCTCTAATATTTTATTTCTAGATGGCGCCATTTTCGTTCACAGTTCGCACAAGATAGCTTCCAATTTTCGAAAGCGAGAAATAATACATTAGCCGTGCACTAGGTAGGAAGCGCCCGGCCGGACTTCGTCTCCGGCGATGCTTTTGTACTCTTGCTAAAACCTTTTTTAACTGGTGGACGCATACTGTCGGAATTTATTGACAATACCAGTCGAGATCGCGCTGATCGCGATCTACTAAATTCAGTATCATATCCTTTCTCGCTTACTCACCTACATAAGAAGAGTGTTTCCCTAATATTCAAAGATTAGGGAAACACTCTTCTTATACAAGCGAGTAACGAGATGCCTATACATATGCCCCGCCCTCGGTATGAATACGCGAGACGCGAGACGCGCAAGACTAGCAAGACGCGTAAGACGTCCAATACTCGCAAGACGTGCAATACTCGCAAGACTCGCAAGACGTCCAATACTCGCAAGACGTGCAATACTCGCAAGACGTACAATACTCGCAAGACTCGCAAGACGTGCAATACTCGCAAGACGCGCAATACTCGCAAGACGCGCAATACTTAAGAACAAATACTAAGTACGAAAGTCTCTTTGAAATATCTGTTCCAAACATCTGTTCTAGTAAATACGCTTCACCTCTAGTTTAGAGCATAAATGAACCTACACCTAGATCGTCATCTTCGTGCTTTTAGTACTGAACATATTTCGTCCGACGGATTTTTTTGGAACTAAGAGAAAAAGAAAGAGAAGGGCGAGAAGGGCATGAGAAGGGAATAGTTGACATAGTTGTCACGACGTCACAAACCATCGACCAAAGATAGAGGAAAGTAAAAAAAAAAAAACGGTACTACCATAGACAATATAAATACGGTCCCAATTTATTAGCCTAAAATATTATTTAAAAATGAAAAACTCGTAATTGCATGAATTATTTTATTACTCAAACACAGATAACACAAAAAAGGGACATACAAGCTTGTGTAAACACAAAACACATTTTAAATGAGATTAAAATGTTAACACACCAAAACAGAATATTAGAATATTATTTCATTTAGAGAAAAATAAAACAGTTGTATATAGAAGCGTATGAAGGTATACGCTTCTACGTCCATTTTGGCAGCAATGAGCCCGCTGCTGGGTTCAGGGAAGAAATCTGAAATAAATAAACATCACATTACTCAAACAAAACATAGAATATTATATCTGTAATTCAGTTGCTGGCTTTGAAGAAATAATAATTCTATTGAATGAATATCTTTATCATAATAACGACTCAAATCAACGTCTATTCTTTCATTCTATGTCTCTAATAATAAATAAAGTTAATGATAAGTTACATTAGAAACATTAAACAAACAGAGGGAGATTCGCACCTGCATTTTGGTTAACATCCCGGGTCCCTTGTGCACCAGGTAAATCCCGATATATTCCGATATCTGGAAGATTAAGGGTCGGCAAAGCATCTTTTTTCAACGAGCCACGTCGTTTTTAATTCTTTTGCAAAATGCGAACTACAAACATGTGCATAATTTGCCAAAATCGGGTAATAAATATAATCTATTCTGCCAATTCTCCACGCACATTCCCGAAACAGACTCTCGTTATTGTCGTGTCGCACTGAAACAACATCCTCACAGCTTTCGACACTACAGCGAAATTAGCGAGGCATTTTAACAAATCTACTTTCACTTTTCACAAATATTTACGTCGGCGAAGAACCATGAATATAACCATAAACATGTGGTGTTTTGACTTTTGACTTTTGTTACCACAGATATCCCATTTTATACAACTCAGTTCTTCTATGGCGTTCAAAGTGTTCCTATTGGATATTGGCATTTTAAATATTGCTATGACGTCACCAAACCGCCACCATTCTAGGACCAAAATTTAGGTCGGAGTCGACCCCCCCTGGTTTAGAGGTTCGTCTTGGGTCTTATAGAGTACTCTTCGTTACTGGGTAGTGGGTATTGGGTTCGGGTACGTTTAAATACCGGTGACAAAATACTCAAAAGTATTTAATACTGACTACCGACCTGAGGATTGACTCACAATTCTAATGATCTCGCATAAATTCTGCCCACATATTCCACACAAATATTCTACGGGAGCTTGATTCCCCGTTTTATTATTCGAAATCCATTAAATGGGTACTACCCACGGAATATTTGAAATCCGTGGGGGCGGGGTTGTTACGGAACTTCACTGAAAAAAATTCCGCACAAGCAAACTAATCTAATATGTGATTCCCCACAATAATTTTTCGAAAACCATGGGGGGTGGGGTAGCTACGGAATTCCATTTCGAAAAAATTCCCCACATTTTTCCCGTCGCTAGATATCAGATCACATACCAGTCAATACTCAAGTCGAATATACCCATCAAAAATACCTACTACATACAAATAACTACATCATAAATACCTACTAAAAATACGCATCAAAAATACCCATCAAAAATACCTATCAAAAATACCTGGTAAAAGTACCTATTAAAAATATTTAGTCCCGGTATAAAATACTCATGAGTATTTTGGAACCAGGTATTTTAGAGATCTGTCACAAGTACAAAGTATCGCATGGAAATACCCGGTACTTTTCAAGTATTTCGTGGGGAGTACTCATTTTGAATTTTTTTTGTGGGAAATTATGTTTTACAGAAGTTCTCTAACAACCCCCCTCCCCACGGATTTCGAATAATGAAAGGGGGAATCAAGCTCAAGTAGAATGTTTGTGGGGAATATGTGGGCAGAATTTATGCGATTAGAATTACTCATTCTGAATCAATCCTCAGGTCGGGATTAAATACTTCTGAGTATTTTGTCACCGGTATTTTTACCAGGTATTTTCCTGTACCTGTACTCATTGTACCCAGTAACTAAAAGTACTCATAGGACCCACTTCTACTGCACACAACTACTGTTAGGCGCGCGTTTGGCGTCTTTTCGGACTGTGAACCGGTGCAGAAGAAATCAATGACGCTAGTTCCTCGGAGTATCTTCCATTGAAATACCGGTAGTACAAGGACAGCATTCCCACCTGACGCCTGTTTAATCTATCAAACCAGCAGTATCCAATCATTTAATTCCAAATAATCTTCCATTCCAGTCCTTCAAATTCTCCAAGCTGTGGGGTACGCTGGGCGAGGACGTTCCGCTGCCCAACAACGCGCGGCCTCACACCGCCTCGCTGCCGCCCGCCGTGCAGCGGTACCTCTCGCTGGGCGCTGACGGCCGCCCGCTGCTCACCTCCCTGACTCCCGGTGAGGCACCGCACCCCTTCGACGAGGACTGGACGGACCACGACTATGTGGAGTTGCCTGTTGAAGACGACCAATCTGTTTAATACTTCTGGTTAATGACAACGTTTGAATAAAATAATCTAGAAATTTCGATGACTGCTATAACAAGGTTTCATCTGACACAACTAACGTTATGCGATAATGAGCTCTAGAGCTGAAAGGGTAGCTAATTTAGAGATAGTTTTCACATAACATTGTCAAATCGAACTTTGTAATTCCAAATTCCAAGGGGTCGATTTATAAGTGGAATTTTTTCGTTACCATGGCAACACCAGTTTTTATATAATATTTGAGAGCATTCAAATGATACAAATTGATGCTTGAAAAGTTAATTTTTATGTTTTTTTTAAGTTGCAGTATAAGATATAATAATTTATTTTTAAGTGTGCATTTCGCAAAAAAGGAACTAAAAATCATGCTTCCATGCAATGATGCAATAATTATCTCGCTTGCAAAGTAGTAAAAAATTATATCCTCGTGTATTAAATTTATTTATTATTTACCTTAGATTTATTATTATATATTTATCTTTGAAAATGAATATGGAATTTTCAACTTTCAGAAAGTAATACTAATTTCTGAACACTGAACATTCTGGAAATACATATCTGAAAATAGTGTGTACATTGTTTTTGATCATCGTGCTATTAATTTATGGACCATGAACATTTGAGGCGTGTTGAAACAAAGACAGCAATCTTCACCATTGGTGTAAAATGAGTTGATATGGCGATGGATAGAGAATCAAAAATACTATCGACTGCTGCAAAGGTTTCGGAGCATAAACGACAATATTCCATACATTTTTGAATTTTAATATTTAGTTCCACAACAAACATGGCGATTTCCTTCAGGTTACGGAACAAAAACAGCAGTTTTTGTTTGAGCCAATCAGAGACCCAGAAATATGATATTTAAAACCGCCACCCCATACAAAGTGTGAACAGCTGGTGTGATACATAAGGTATTGGAAAAATACAAAAAAAAAACATTTATTGCATTTTACTCAAAATGAAAAGAAGTGGAGATTGCTGTCTTTGTTTCAACACGCCTCATTTGTACATAATGTGAACATATTGATCACAGTGTTAAGCTATAGGTAGGAACTCTATTATCCTTGAACAAAAGATAATACAATAAAAGCTTAGAACCATCTTGGTGTAGCCATTTTAAACGACTTTAACACCCATGGACCTAATAATATACCAAGACGAAACTATTCGAGATAAATTTGAAGCCGCGGGGTTAGGGGGAAGATATATGAATAATGCCAAACCTGCTTAATTTTTTTAAATAATGTATCCTATTTTCTGTTTAGCTAAAGAAAATCATAAGACTTATCAATTGTCATAAAAATTACACATAATTGCTTTAAAAATATGAAAATAAAGTTAAAATAGTTTCAATAATACCACTTTGCATACAAATCATTTCAAAAGTTTGTCATACAAGATGGCTGCCAGCTGCCAGGCAATTTCTCCTCACCCTAGTTTTGGCTTCAATGTCATTCATACAAAATCGTACCAATGCTCTGTCCAGGGATTTTTGAGGTTCATGTTGGCACCCTGCATTTTTTCTACTATTAATTTTTATCTTATCAGATGTATGCGTTTTGTGTATGCTAAAATAATGACGATTTGAAAGTGTTTGGTGAAGACCTAGTATTTATTATATATACATATTTTGTAAACATTTGTGATTATCAATAAATTTTTATAAAGTTTTAAGATTCATTTTTTTAGATAGGTCTTTCTTATTATTAGACATTGAATACCACCTAAAAATGTGAATCAATGTACATTTTACAATGCATGTATTTTTCATTTTTTTTTTTTTTTAAATTTATTTATGACATTTTTTAGGATAATAATTATTTGTGTACACACCTCAAACTAAACAAATATATTTTCTAAAATATACCAAAGAATGTTCGTAAATTTATTTGACTTTGACAACTTTTTTTAATCACAGGCATTGTATTTTCTGTAAAACGGGTAATAAAACGATGAAGTTTTTTGTCGGTGCCATCTGTGTTTTATTGCGTGAACTATTTAAGATATGTTATTTTGGGGTTCATTTGATAACAAATAAAGTAGGATGTCATTTGCAATCAAAATTACCCCAAATGTAATGGTTCGTTTCTTAACCGTTTCAATATCACATCGATTTTTGTGTTTGTTTTTTAAATACCCAGTATGCCATCGAAAAGAGCAGTGTTTTTGGAATTTTATTTTATAATATTCGTTGTTATGTAGTACCAATTTGATTTTATTAATTATAATTAGTAATATTAATTTAAACACATTTTTTAAAGCCACTCTTCATCTGGTACTTGGTCGATGGGGGCTCCAGATTTCACTTATTATTATTGTTCATTGAAGCAAACCATTACGGTAAAACAGGTTTCATTCATTTTACTTAAATAATAGAACAGAACCATTCAAATGATTCATAGATGTCACTAGTGTGTAATATTTGTCAATTCATTATTATTATTATTTTTTATTCGGATTTTGGACGAACGAGTTTTGGCGGCAACAAACCGCCTTTTGAAGCCACTGAATTTTATTCGCTGAAAATGAAACTGGTTTTAAATGCGATATTTTGGCATTCCAATAAAAGATGAACGCGGTTTGTTAAGTGGAACAAGCAAATATTTTGAGCGAGTTAAAATATTTATTATTTAAATCTTCAAATAATAATATTATAACAATCAAAATGATTTCAATAAAAAAAAACGGGTACCTACCTACCCGAGTAAGAGTCAAATAAAAAATAAATATTCATTAAAAAATAAAAGTCTTGAATGTATGAGTATGTAGAATTATGAAGAAGAATTTCATTTTTTTATTGATAAAATAAATGCATATTTTAGTAAGTTTCTTAGATTCCTACTTACTAGAACTATTAATATTATTATAAAATTACCCCTACTCATTTAGTTATTTGGTCTTCGAAAGAGTGTCATGAGTTTTGTATGGTATTTTTCCGTACGAAGGGAAGGAGCTTTCTACCCTTCGTGTGGAAAAATACCTGACTTATTGTACTAGAAAGGTAACGGGTACGATCGAAGTAAGTATGTAGGTACTTTCCAGACCTGACCCTTGTCATGTTCGAGCCGATGCATACGTACCTACCTATTCCCATTATCATATTATCATTTGAACAGATTTACCATTCTTTAACGGTTACCCTCGAACATTAAAGAAGGCGATATTCCTAACTACAGGGTTTTCCAATAAGAGGTGTTATTTTAAATAGCCCGCTATTTCGGTAGATGTTACTTTTGAAGCTGTCATTTTTTAACATTTGACAAGTAGAAACTACGCCATGAACAAAAATGGAACGATACACGCTTCAACAACGCATTGAAATTATTAAAATTCACTTGAGTGAATCAAATGCAAATTATCTTGAGTGATGAGGCCCATTTCTACCTCGGTGGCTTTGTCAACAAACAAAATTGTCGCATCTGGGGCTCGGAAAACCCAAGAGTCATGGTTGAAAAGCCTCTCTATCCTCAACGTGTGACTCTTTGGTGCGGTTTATGGTCCGGCGGGAGTCATTGGACCTTACTTTTTCGAAAATGAGGCTGGAGCAACAGTTATGATGAATGGATTGCGCTATCGAGAGATTATTAATGATTTTTTTATGGCCGGAATTGGATGGTATTGATCTGGACAGCGTTTACTTTCAACAAGACGGCGCTACGTGCCACATAAGCAACGAAACCATTGATCTTTTACGACTGAATACCAAAATAACACATCTTATTGGAAAACCCTGTATTATTGTTACATGTCACGATGTGTATGGTCCTGCTACCGAGAGTTACCTGTTACATCTCTTTCTGTACTGTGCAGTAGTGTTGTGTACCACGTACAAGACGCACTACAAATGTTTCATACAAAAACGTAAATGTTCCGCTACCTCACAACTCTTTTTTTTTGTAAAAAAAAAAAGTTTTGTACTAGGTACCTATTGTTTTGGGGTGGTGAGTTGATGAGTTGGCGAGGTGGTAGGGTATTTGTGTATTCGAACTTCATTACTACATTTCGTGTATGCGACATTTTAGGCCAACCCTACCCCCAGGATACGAAAATATTCTGGGGAATTTTTCTCTCTGTAATTCTCTAACCACCTCTCCCCCACCTAATTTGATTATTTTGAGTACCTCATGCAAACTTATTCTGAAATCGTGTCCTTTACAGTATTATTATACAGTGTGTCTGGGTAGAGGGCTTTATCGCCGAATTACCAAGAATAATATTGGAAATGTACCAGCTATAAAAATAAGAGAGTGAAAGTAACTTTGCAGTCTGCGTTACTGGTAAGATGTAGCCTGCTGGGGTGAAGATTGCCACGATCCATGATGATAGATAGATCCACGATGGAAAGGATATGGTACTAGAAGAAGCAGGCGGTCAAAAGACAAACTAACTAACTCGAATATCCTTTTTCAAATCCAATATGTAGGTACGTATATAATAGCGGCGCCTCAATTGCACAGCTAAGCATGTACTGCAAGAAGACGCGATGCCAAGTCTATTATCTGCTCCATATAAAAAGATCCCCATGGTTTGCTGAAAATCTTCGAAGCCTGATAGTAAAGTTTGATTAAAAGTAATTTTATAAAAAAGAGCCAGGACTACTACAATGATGTTTTTGATGATAAATGATTTCCATTGTTGCAAAAAATTTCAGAATGCTGTCTTTATTTTTATGAAATGGAGAGAGGGAAAGAGCAAATACCACGTCAAATAAAATCAATAAAATCTTTGATATAATTTTCTCATTAATTATGTTAATTCCACAGGATGATATACTGAAAATGATTTATTAAATGTCTCCATAAATAATAAACATCAACGCAATACTACTTTATGACTTAGCAGTATTCAAATAAAAGTTCCCTTTCTTATTGTTAGAAACGTCATAACACATTCACATCATACACATCAAAAATAATATCGCATATTTTAGCCCTCTGTCGCAAATGTATCGACTTAAACACGATAAGTTTGAACATGCTGACATTTTTGATAATACGTTAATATTATAATGTTTAAAACAATTATTCCACTAGGTACCTACTGATGAAAATATACCTAGTAAGGAAGAAATGGCAAGATCCAGTGAATCAGATACTTGTGTCGGGCCATATGTCAAAAGTCAGAATAATAGAAGAGTATGCATGAGACGATGTATGAATGTGAATGAGGAAAGGAGTGTGGGCCAAGACCGAGTTGTTTGGCGGTCCGTCCTCTCTGCCTACGCCTGCGGGGAAACGGCGTGATGGTTATTGAATAATAATAATAATCATTTTAATTTTAATTCGGCCAGTAGCCGAATTAAAATTATACCTAGCTCATTCAAAATTTAGACGTATTAGATCTGTCAAAGGATTTATATATAAAAATGCAAAAATCAGTCATTTTAAATTTTACATGTAGGATTACGAAAGATTTTTTAAATATTTACATTGACGGATCAGTAGGATTTATAGGTCCAGTTAGGAGTTGTATCGAGCCGAACCCTCTGATATGAAAATATCTGGAGTCGGTGAATTATTTTCCCATTTGATCTCTGGTGAGTTGACGTGTTGTTCTTGTATTGTTTATTTATTTATCATGCTTATATAATGCATTTGCATAATGTGAATTGACTAGATAATCATTTGTGGAAAAGTGTGTGGAAGGGTTTAGTTTTGCCTATGGGGAAGATTTAACCCGGACATAAAATCGGAATGAAATTAAAAAAAAAATCGGCTACTGGCATTATACCTAGCTCTCTCATTCAAGATTTAGGCGTATTAGATCTGTCAAAAAATTTATGCATAAAAATGCAAAAATCAGTCATTTTAAATACATGATTTATTAAATATTTTTATTGAGGGATCAGTAGGATTTATAGGTCCAGTTATGAGTTCTACCGAGCCGAACCCTCTGATATGAAAATATCTGGAGTCGGTGAATCATTTTCCCATTTGATCTCTGGTGAGTTGACGTGTTGTTCTTGTATTGTTTTGTATTTATTATGCTTATAGAATGTGGATTAACTAGATGATCATTTGTGGAAAAGTGTGTGGAAGGGTTTAGTTTTTCCTGTGGGGAAGATTTAACACGGACATAAAGTCGGAAAAAAAAATTCAGGATGTGTGGAGGTTAGTGCAATCCCACACGTCCCATATAGATATGTATATTTTATTTATATGCATATTTTTGTACAAACATTTTAAAAATTTAATTAGTTAGTTAATATAAATAAAATGATATACCTACAACTTTCATTTTCCATTGTGAAATATTTTATTTTATTTATTAATCTTAAGTTAGCTCCCATTGTCGTGTGTGCTAATAATTATTTGGCGAACATAATTTAAACATTTAAAATCTAAACATATTCAATCACAAACAAAAACATCAATATTTGAGTTAGACATACTTTCCTAATTCCCTTTGAAACATATTTTCAATCTCAGTAATTTCATTTGGGATTTTGTTGTAAAGTTGGACCGCCTGGTACATCAGAGATGCTTGATATATATCTTTCTTATATATGGGCAATATAATTTGCGTTGCATTTATCGTCCCCATTATTGTCATTGTTTTATTTTGCAGTATTTATTTCGTATTATATACTAATTCCTATTCTCTTCTACTAATTTTTTGCAAGTATTATTTTTATATTCGTTTGTATTTATTATATTCGGCTATTTTCTTTAATATCTCCGTTTTCTTTCCTGTATATTATTCAACTATTTTGTATCTCTTTTGAATTATTTACCTATTACTCGAGTCATGTAAACATTGATTGCTTTTATTCACAAGTGTACAAACCGTTCACGTGCATCATATTTTTTTAAGCACCCACATACTGCGAATAAGTTATGTTTAATCTAAAAAGAATTAATCAAAAATGTGAAATAATTGTCAATTGATTATCTGCTCATAAATTTATTGTGTCAATAGAAAATGCAATGCTCGTACATATATATGTAATGTGTAGTATACAGTATGTAACGCCTCGTGGGGAAACGTTGTGTTTACTTCAGAATATTATTTTAGCACTTCGTAACAGTTATTTTTGTACGTGCCAACCGCAAATGGATAAAAATAAATTATAAAATGACCTATCTTGAAATCTCAGAGCGTCATCCCATCAAGGTTTCTAAAAGTTTTATAAAAATGATAAACTTTATAAAGTATTTAGAATATGTTTGAACGCTAAAATCTGTTTCTTGTGGTTCAAGTATAAATTCAAGTAGGTACGTAACTAAGGGTGCATCAGTAATTTTTAATTGTCGTAGATTTCATAGATTTATTAACCCACGGCGCACAGTGGGCTGAAAATCGCCTTTCATAGACATAGAGACTTGAATTTTCAAGGGTATTTTTTTGGCTAGAAATGGATTCTGCTGATCATTACTATGCTATAAAATTTCGTACGAAGTAATTGCGTGTACAAATGAAGGAGTTATCAATTTTTTAAGAAAAAATTGTATGGCACTGACATTAAAAATGAGCCATTCTATCCTTACACACAGATTTACTACTATTTATTTGTAATTTTTTGACATACTTCAAGGCGATTAAAGATAATTATTGACATACTTCAAGGCGACTTAAAGGCGATTTTCAGCGCACTGTGCGGCGTTATCTATAATCATAATCATGTCTGAAAGAAATAAGTAAGTACAAGAAAATAAATCGTTTATTTTATTCAATCACGATTTGAATTAAGTATATGGAGAAAATGACTAATATTGAATATTGTTAACTTATTAAGAATCCCTTCAAATTATTCGCAATCCGGATAAACACGAGATTTCAACGAATGAATTTATATTCTTCCTAATGTATTATCAAGATGTCGGAACACGTGTTCATAAAAAAAATAATATTATAAGGCAATATGCAACACGTGTTCCGATATCGTGATAATACATTCGTATTTTTTTTTTAATTTATTAGGAAATGGTCTGCAATCCCGTTTTTAACTGGATTACCAATAATTTGAAGAGATTTATAATAAATTCGCAATACTTATTTTTCTCCGTGTAGGTACTCCGTGTAGAACTTAATAATTTTACGATATAGAATTCCATAAGTACGAATATGAAAGCACATCACCCTTCACGTATTTATCAGTTGTGTAATATTTAAAACAAGTTTATAAGTAAGGCCCACTATCTTTAGGGCATTGTTAAATTTTGTCCGTTTGTGTAAAATAAAATAATAATGAAGCACAAGAATCATCATATTTACTACGAACCCCTCTCCAACAAGGTGTGAACAGAACAAAAACCACGTCACCCGTCACTGTAGGTAATTATATGGATCATCGCACGTAAGTAGGTATTAGGTATATAGGTACTGTATGACGGCGTTACTATGAGAACAACTGCAGTTTACTTTACCCTACTTCAGAAAAAATCTAAATAAATTAATAATCATTTATTTTAGGTTCCCACCTATTTATTGAACTTATTTGTTTTTATTTATAATTCTTAAAATAGTTCCACTTAATTTTAATAAACACTTTGCTAATTTTTCATAATACGTATTACGTACATAATATTTACATATTTCTTTAAATATGCTTAATCTAGTTACATTTTTAATTTAATTGGGAGCTAAACTACCTACACACTTGGATGCATTTATAAAGTAAACAATTACCAAAACATAATAACATTTTCCCCAGAGCCTCCTGTGCGGAGCTAATAAAAAAATTAAAGTATAAATTTGAATCAAATTTTTTTTGAATCAAATCTTTCTAAATTATCGTAGCAAAAAATATTAACATCAGAAAATAGTCAAGTAATTTAACCCCATCTTGCGGAAAGTAAATGTAACAATTGCACAATGATTACTGAGTATTATTGTTGTGTGATTCATAAATTAACCCTACCAAAAGGTACGGACGGCAAGAAACTGTATCTCCCTGTCGTGGCCTGCATCGGTATAATTACATTATGTTCCGCATTAATTAATTGTTTAAGCATATAATATGGAACAGCAACATGACAAATCTATTTATAGAAAATAAGTGACGTTATTTGTGTTAATAGCCGAGTCATTATCACCTTGTCATTGGTATGTCAAGTGGGTGGTAAGAGCCTTCTTTCTTATTAAATGCATGTATAATACAATCTTTTAAAGATTCTCACGGCCGATAGTATTACAGATCTATGGACCTATATGTGTGATCAAAATAGGTAACACCATCTTAAGAAACGAACGAGGTGGTCAAAAGAGGAACTTAGGAAGTAATGATTTTCCAATTCTTATAATAGTTATGCCCCTGATTGATGGTCGATCTGTACATAATGGCACCCCAAAAATCAGCATAAACGGTGTATCTATACGATATTTTGAAAAATAAAAATATTCCACCCTAACAGGGTCCGAAAATTTTCACGGAAAGTTTCACGTTCTGTTTACCGAATCCGGCGTAGAATCTAAAGGCGGCTCTCCTTTTATTCCCACAAACATAGAACCAAAAAAATGTTTGTGCTAACATGAAACATTGGGGCGAGGTCACAATGTTCTTATTTTCCGTGGCCAATGTTTCCGTTTTGTGCGATGTTTTGAAAACATTTAGACGCTGGAGAATCGACTAAAGTCTCAATTAAGGCGATGCACTACGTAGTAATTCAAAATCATGTGTTTTTGGTTTGAAAATTTGGTCGCCTGGAAATGTTTCAGATGCTTTAATTAAATACTGCGAGTAGAAAACATCTTGGCCTTTGAAATAATCCAGTATTTTTTAGATAAGTTTTTTTATAAGCCCAGAAAAAAATAATGTATAAGGCTTTTCAAAACCGCTTTAAAGTTCAAAATCTCCTACTTACAAACTCATTTTCGGTTATGATTTTATTGTATAATGTGGCAAATTAAGTTATTTATAAAATGATCGGAAAAAAAATAAATCTTTATGCCTGAACAGTGAACATCTACAAAATAAAATAAAAGGCACTTTTTGGCCATGTTTTTTTCTTGCATAAATCAAAACAGGCGTATGGTGTTAAGCGGGAATTTAAACCTTATCGCCATCTACGTAAGTTGTGTTATTCATAATGGCTCGATTTAAAATATTACACTACGTAGTGCATCGCCTAATTTAGTGTTATGATTAGGTACCCACAATCAAACATTTATCTAAAAACATTTTTTTAAACCTGATTATTAGAATCGTGTTCGGCAGTGGAAAAATAATATGTAAGCTGTGTATTTCTATTCGATTGGTTGTATCATATTATTTAATTAATAACATTCTTCAAAATATTAATATGAAAACGTATCAATTGCTGACTGCGGTTTAAAGCCAATGAGTCCACCTAGATTTCGCTTTTTATCCCATATTATTAGGTTCTATAAATATAGCACATTATGACAAGTGATCGCTCAAAACGATTTCGCAAACCTGGCATAATTTGCCGAAAATCGCTCCAGTGGCTAAAAAACTTATTTGTTTTTGAGCTAATTTATAATTTAGCTTTGACATGTTTTTTATTTTAATAATGCGCCTTAAGGTTATAATTCTCTAAAACAACGCTATAAAAATCTGTGTTTTTGTTTTCATTAATTAGAAAATTTTTATCATAAGTTAAAATAATAAAATTGAAAATAAACCACATACCATGTAACGTTAATTAAAAAAAATAATCTAAACATATTCCTTTAACACAAACTACAAAATATGGGATAAAATCTATTAACTATATTGCCTACACACTCTATAACTATCTTCCAGAAATGCATAAAAACAGCCAGCATATACAAACATTTAAAGTAAGCATTTAAAAGAATATGCCTTCAAAGAATTGTACTTATGTGTCTCTGTCTGTTTCCTTTTTTTCCACTTAACTTTTATCTTTTAGTTCTACTTAACCTCCCTTTTTATATTTTTGTACGTGAAACTTATAATTTTGATTATTATTTTTTTTTGTTTCGATTTAAAACTTATAATTTTGATATAAAAATACCAAAGTAAAATAGTTCCTATTCACTCCCACCTATGTAAGTTATAAGATCCTCTCGTCCTACAATGCGTTTTATAACTTATCGGGATTGATCTAGCAAAAACAAAAAAAATAAAAAACACAAAAAAAACAACAAAATGTTACATAACCAAATGCGGTCTACCCTAACGTCGATATCTCTTTCCTGAAAGCCTCCTTCGTCCTTTCACGGCCACGTGACCTGCGTATTTGAAATATTTTATTATTTTATCCGCCTGTCTGAAATAATAAAATATACTCCCAAAACAGCAGGAAGTTCTAGTAAGTAGTAAAGTGAATTGTCATTATTATTTATGTAATGCCAAAGCATGCTAACTGATAACAATATGAATAATCATAACCTAAAACATATCTATAATGGTAAGATTATAAAATATACCCACGTTAAATTAATGTTTACTGAAAGACTCATTAATATTTACATCATGTCACGGTTAAGGTACTTATGATGCTATCAAAAGCATGTGACTATGATTCATTTTCATTGATCTTTTCCCAGGAAACAGAATGAAATAAACCACATTTCCTTAAAATTGGCATCAAATTGCCTTTTGCTTACGTCTTTTAATGCATAACTTTGCTGTTTTCGTTTCGGTTCGCCGCAAATTCATGAAAAAATCTCGTTCGCAGTAATAATATACCTATGATCATTCGAGTGCGGCCATTTTAAACGATTTCCATATTCGAATTACCCGCCACAACTCTGCAATAATCAGTCCCAAAAGCGTAAACATCAACAAGCGAATGACTGACATTGATAAAAAAGATTACCCCAACAAACGCAAGCTGTCTCATTTTTACAACAGATAAGCGTATTGTGCGAGAAAGAGACCACTGAACTAGCGCAAGCTACATTATTCAGTGCGGCATAAGGACGTTAACAAAGGCGCTTCGTAATTGTAAAATTTACGATTTGAATATCGAATTTTTGGTTAGAATTTAGTTATTTCGAGAGTGCTGCGGTGTGTTTTGTACGTGTTTGGGTGAGTTTAGCGGATTATTTGTCAGTAGAACGGTGTTAGGGTGAATTTTGTAGGTTTGCCGGAGTTATGGAGGGGGAATTTTTCGAGGCGCCCATGTTCGCCAATCCACCAGAGATGGAAGAGGGAGTACAGGCGGTAAACTTGTTAACAGTTTACTCGCAGCAACAGTGATCGCCCAAACGTCCTACGGAAAATACTCAACACTTGCTCGCGCTGGTGACTCGATATTATCACAAATACTTAGTAATATCCACCGACTCTTGGGCTCAGCGAATTATAACTTTACTGACTTACGCATACTCTCGTTACAGCGTTATATTTTGGATTTTTAGTTCGGGGGAAACGCGAAAGTTCTCATCAACATGGATGCCGAATGGGGATACACAACCGCTAATGGTAAGTTACTTTCTTTTAAACGCTTTCAAAAAATCTTTTAACGCCCAACACAGAAGGGGTAGGAAGTTATCTGTTATCAAAAAACAAAATATTAATCTTAAAAATATTTTTATTGGAAATTAAATATTTTTGATTATTTTATTCTAAATTTATTCAATTGGGCTGCAAGTTGTGCAGATGGAAATGGTTGCATTGTGGTATTTTTTTATTGCATTTTAAGCCACGTATGGCAATATGCAGATTTGTATGGAATCAAAAATTATTCTCAATCCATCCCTTTCTTCGTCTTGCCGTTCATACTCCGCGATAAGCCTCGGGCGATATTGGGTCGGTGTGAGTGTTTCTCATGGTATGCGTGCTTCAACATGAGCTACAAGCTTACAAGAGTCGACAAGTTCCTGTGTGTGAGGTGGTGGTGTGGTATGAGTGCTGCGTGTCCCAAAACAGGCCTTTGACAAGTGTGATGGTGTGTGTGAGGAACGGCATTCAATAAAGAGTGAACTCCTCGATAGAATATGCCATCAAGTAGAAAGGGGACTACTTGTTGCTTAGAGGATAGTTTAGACACCTGAGTGAAAAGTTGCCGTTTGGCTGTGATTTTCGTAATTTGGATTGTGCCGATGCTCAGCCGGCAACAACTGGTTTGTTTATTGAGACAGTGTGTGTTGTTGTGTTGTGTGGTGGAGGCTTGAGATTTGGAAATTGAGCGATTGGAACGCCTCGTTGGTGGTGGTCGTTTGCGGATTTGCACGCTGTTCACGAGAAATTCTACCAGTACACTCTCGCGGCTATAGAAAATTCCTCGTCGCTGGCAATACCGTCGGAGGTAACTTCGCACTCCGCCAATGCGACGTTGCACAAGCATCGACGCTTTGCGAAAATAAAATAATATAACTCCATATAATACTTTTCGCAGAGATGTGCTGTGCTTACACTGCCCTGTTGGCGTGGTGTTCGCGTGCCTCCACCAATTTAATCGTCACTCGCTACCTACCTAATGCTGTGCGGATATAAAAAGTTTAAGTAAAAAATTGCTCGGCAATCTGCTTCATTACAGTGACTCTTGTGCAATGAAAGATCTGTGAGCGTCACATTGTTTAAACGCTTGTTACATCGTAACGAATAATTTACATTTGCCAGTGTGATCATGATTCTACGACAGCCGCAAAAGTCGTCAGGCTTGACAATGTTGGCTAAGTCACAATAATAAACGTAATTACGTTATTTCTTACATTAGTTTAATAAAAAAAATGGTTTAAAGTGTTTACATTAATAAAACAGTTTGAAAATTAAAATAAAAGTATCAGGAAAGAAGGAAACGTCGGGACGCCCGTTTTCTGAAAAGCGCTGAAAAATCCCTGAAATTAAAAACTGAATCCCTGAAAACAAGAGTTTTCTCTAATTTGCACTTGCCTGATGGTGTATATAGACTTAGAGGATAGAATACCATTCAAAACTATATTTTTAAGGAATATCTGATATATTTTTAAGAGTTTATTTTGAGACACAATCATGAAAGTGCTAAAGACAGAAAGAGAATAAAATGTCACCCAAAATCATAAATTTATAAAAGTATCGATAAAAACTAATTTTCCATATTTCGCATTATTTATATAGGTACATTTATTTGGTTTTACCCTATATTTTTATAATTCGAGACAAACCTGGCACGATCAAGTCAACCAAATACTTGAGTCGGGCCATGTCAAGAGCCACAATAAAAAATAGTATGTGTGAGACGAATGAATATGAATGTTAATGACACAAGAATGTGTGCCAGGACAGAGTTGGTGGCGGTTTATCCTCTCTGCCTACCCCTTCGTAGAAATTGTGTGAAGGTTAATTACCTAGTTAGTTAGTCTATTTGGTGACGACGCTACGCTGAAAATGCAAAGTGAAGTGATTCAGCGCTTGGTATAATGGCATAATGTGGTCGCGGGCTCGTTTCCCGACGAGCGCTAAAAACATGTTGTCTCTTCATGGTCCGAGGACCGCAGATTTATTGCCGTGCTTGTTTTTGTGGGCGCAACATTAAATTTGTTCAGTCGTGGGTCCAAAAATTTTGACGAAGAACATTTTTAATTCGACAAAAATAATTAAGACTATTCCATAACTGAGCGTAAGCTCTTTGATGCTGTAACTAGACGAGGCGGGTTCGACACCCGGCCTAAACAAATAAATATTAATTTTAATTTACATGGGTTATTTGGAAATTAAATAAGGGTGGAGAATACACATGTGAATAAACCATTAAAATTCTTGTAGCTTTAGCTTTGTATGTGCAGATCTGATATGAACAGCCAGGTTCTTCCCAACATTCCTCTTTCAGCGGCACAACATCCCCCAAATAAGAATGCTCAGTTGCACTGTCTCCGAACAAAACAAAAAAAAATCCTTAAAATAATAGCCAAATAAGGATAAATATGTTTTGTCTGTGTGAAGGTATGAAAACGTCATCTAGATACACCTAGCCTTTAAAGCGCACTTGAAATAAATGACACTAAACTGCGCTATATAAATGCTTTATTATTATTGCGACATTCCCAATCTTATCATAAAGGTTTGAACGATATATTATCAACATTAATTCGTGTATTTCTTGGCCAGAACGAACTGCCACTTCAATCCATAATTCTACCATAATGCCCAACGATGCGATTACAATAATAATTACATTCCTATTTTGGAAGTGACGACTGAATTCTCCGTACGCGATTAACCAGAAGTTTGAATTAAAAGAAATTTACAAAAATGCAAATGAAAGAGTGCAATGCTCTCTCGAATAAATGATATCTGTATGCAATTCTTATGTGAGTATCGCACAAGAGTCCCAACTGTTGGCAGACAGTCAGTGGAGCTACATCTAAATACTAAACTCATTATGGAGTATGTTGTGTGACTAAGGGGAGTGGGGGAGGAAGCAGATGGAAAAAGAGAAACATTGTCAGAATTCGATTCAATTCACTCACATTGTTGACACTGAATTCTGGATCTGTGAAGGAGAGCTCCTTTAAAGCTATTTCTGTTAACAACCATTGCCTTCACGAGAAAGGGAAAGAAGTTACAACAGTGGTAGATATGTTTCCAATATGAAATACTGTGTGTGTAAAGCCATGAAACTTTCACAGATTTTGGGGTCTAAAATTTATAAACCAACACATTAAATACCTTTCAGCTGCAAATATCGTTTCCATCACGAGCTATGGAGCTTTGAAAAATTCATTAAAGTGTTCGAAAAAAAAACTCGAAAAAGGGAAAGATGCCGTTTTTATAACTTTTGCGGTGTAACCAACACATGTAAGAGTTGCGTGTATGTGTTAGGTAGATTGATAAGTGAACAATAATAATTATTGTACCCGTATGTCTGTCTAACCCAGTGTCACTGGGCCCGATGGGTGATAGCTGATGGCGGGGCGAGCACTCGTCTAACACTCGCCACACACACTAATCTATATTACATACATGTTAATGCAACTGGGGTACGTAACCACTGTGCGTGTACATGTGCTGGTGTGTACATGTTTTATGTACGGAGTTAACCTGTCTATCGCTCTGATAAGATACATTAAAGCAATTTCAATGTTGATTATACCTAGCTAATCGATATTGTTACAATTTTCTTGAGCTAAAAAACATATATAAATAAATGTTGAATAAAATGACAAGTTTATATTTTATCCCTATCTTAACCAGCATTCATTTGAATGATTTGGGATTTTTTCAACTCGACTACTTTAAACGATATTATATTTAATTGTAATATATATTTTTCATTAATATTACCCATATCTACTCAATACAATCTTCATTGGTAACTATTTTTTTAAAATGATTTGATACTATTTTTTATTTAAAAAGATTTTTTTTTTATTTATTGCGGCATTTGAAGAAAAAGAATGAATTGAATAGAAATTACCTGACTGCATAATATTATTAATATTTATTTCAACGTGAAACATTGTTCTGTTCGTAAAATGTTCCGTACAGGAATAATTTGTAAAATGTTCCGCACAGGGATATTAAAATGTTCCGTACAGGGATATACATTAACTAACGTAATTTTTTACATTAAATTTCCCTCAGAGCCTATATCATCAAATCCCGTCTGACTTCGGGATCGAGCATCGAAGAAAAACGAAGAAAGATCTTTTAACAACATTTTAAGATAGCTGGAATGAATTTACACTTTAAAAATACATATACCACAATGTTTAAAGTCAATATGAACAACTGTTTGGACAATGTCATTCGTTATACAAAGTATTAATATTATTAATGAATGGGGGTGTACTAACTAAGCTCTTAGAACTGAAAGAAATCGTGTACACGATCCATGAAACAATAATAATTTCTCATCGAATTTCAGAATTTTTCCAAGGAAGGAAGAAGAAGATAGATAAATTTCAGTAAAATATTAACACATGTTTTGCAAAACCTGTAATTTATTTTAATACATTTTAACAACTTTACTAATCGTGTAGTCTTTATACAAATATGTTTTAAGTCAATCTGCAAGGTATATTAAAATGCAATTAATATTTCACGTAAATATGACAAAGAAGTGTTAGTTGATATATCAACCAACATTTTAATGATGTATTTCTAAATTTGCCGATAAGATACTTTGTTACGCCTTTATTATTTTGAGGTTTTATAAAAATAGCTACCGACTTTAGCAAGAAGATTTTAATGGATTTAACGGCCGGGAACAAGGTTAAGCTAAATAATATAAACAATAAAAAAAGTAGGTGTCGGAAAACAAATAAATGATAAAAAGTAATTGATGCTGGAAACGTATTTTTTCTACCGAAATAAAACGAGGTGCATTAAATTACAGCCTTGGAGCCGTTCAAGCATTACACTATTGAATGAATCATTCTGGTTTATTTATAATCAAAAGAATCATTAAAATAATCAATCCAGTCTCTGCACTATTACAATATAAAGATTCTTATGTGCATATAAACAGGACAGAAATTCCGCGAGGAAAGGAACGAAGCAACCGCAAACTTTATTCCTTTCCCGTAATTCGTGGCTATTTTAATTCGTGGAATTTTGTCCTGTTTATATGGTTTCATGAAAACTCAACACAGAGACAATTCAACACACTTTTAAAAAGTGATATAAAGTCATATGAAACGATGTTTTTTTTTAACCTAACCTAACATAACCTAACCTAACCTAACCTACTTAACCCAGTTAATAAAAATTTTGTTTCATCACTTTCCATGACTTTATATAACTTTTTAAATATGTGATGAATTATCATTGTGATGATTTATCCGGTCACCGTTTATATGCACCGTTAAGGCGATGCACTGCGTCGTGTAATATTTTAAAGTGAGCCGCTATCAATAACACCCCTTACGTAGATGGCGATATGGTTTAAATTCCCGCTTAACACTATCCGCCTGTTTTGATTTATGCAAGAAAAAAACATGGCCAAAAAGTGCCTTTTATTTTATTTTCTGGATGTTCAGTCATAAATATTTAACTTTTTTCGACCATTTTATAAATAACTTAATTTTCCACATTATACAATAAAATCATAACCGAAAATAGGTTCGTAAGTAGGAGATTTCGAACTTTAAAGCGGTTTTCATAGGCCTTTACATTATTTTTTTCTGGGCTTATAAAAAGACTTATCTAAAAAATACTCGATTGTTTCAAAGGCCAGGATGTATTCTACTTGCAGTATTTAATTAAAGCATCTGAAACATTTCTAGGTGACCAAATTTTCAAACCAAAAACACATGATTTTGCATTACTACGTATGGCATCGCCTTGCGTCTCTGTCGCCTTTGGCCGTCAGGGAAAATGAGGGAAAGCACAGTCCAAATTTCTGTCAAGGTTCTTACAGCACTCGGTTTATGTTTATGATTTCTTACCGACCCGTGGGATGACAGCCTTAGCTGACTACTAAAAAACCTGTTACTATTTTTAAGAACCAATGTTTCCCAAACGGCGCCAAATTAGTAATTCTACCTGTATTTTAACGAGTAATAAAATGTGTATACATGAGTTATTAGGTATGTTTGGAAAACCAATTCGAACATCGCTTTGCGATATTGAATTACGAATTTATACGATTTGCTTTATGTAGGACTATAAAACATAGTTTACCAAGCTACGTAGCATCAATAAGCTTCCATTTAACATCTCTTTGGCTTTAATGACTATTATTTCTTTCGGCATAGTGCAATTGTACTATCGTATCACATGCATCCACTCCCACATTTGATCCAAGATAAAGAAGGCATTCGCTGCCATAGAAAAGCTCTGTTTATAGAATATATAATATGATATAAACAAAACCTTTGATATAGAGAATGTTTGCTGTAGATAACCTCTCCTGTGATAGAGAACATCTGCTATAGAGCAACTCTACAGAGAGAACATATAATGTTAAAGGTAATTTATAGAAGTGTACACATGTCTAAATGAAAGGATGCTGAACCAGATCTGATATATATATTTGGGTTATTGCTTACCCACGTCATATATTCCAATAAGAAGTAGGTAGTAGGCACCTAAAGTTGCAGCATTTTGTGGTGGAATTTGGAAAGATTTCTTTGATACTTACGAGATCAAAGTTTTTATGCCGAATATTGAGATCGTGCATCTGTTTTAATATATCTAAATCAGAAGTAGGATAAAATCTTTATAACACCTTTTCATGAAATCTCACAAGATGAAGAGATTGTTGTAAAATCACGAAATCTGACATTATTCTAGAGCAAAATAGAAGGCAAACAGTAAACATTACTATCGCAGCGATCAAATCAATGTCCTCAGTCTAAAGACATAATAATGCAAAGTCCATGAAGATTTGTTTACCAATAAATAATCAGTTCATTCATTGTCTTGTCTTACTCATTCAAATCTTTACGTCAAACCATCGTCAACGATGGTTTGACGTAAAGATTTCGTCATTTGTTACTACTTCAAAGTAATGTCACTAGCTAATTGTAATTTGTACTAATTTTATAGAACGGTTGTTAGGTAGATATAGATATAAATACATATAGTAAAACTTTTATCTTGATTTAATTTTGCGGTATTATGTATTGCTGCGCTTCCTCCTTTAGCCAATGTTTCGGACACTGTTACAGTGCGTATCATCAGGGAAAATGTACTTACACAAAGTGGGTAGTATAACGCTGTCCGAATCGGAGGAAGCGTAACACTGCACTACTTCAAAAATAAATCACAATAGGGAATACTTTTTTTATAAGAAACGTCTTTTGGCGCGCCCAGGGGGGGTAAAACCGACCCTTGCGTAGCAAACGTGGCAAGACGGGACATGTGATGTGACTCGTCGGGACTTTCCGCCCGGCCGCCAAAACTCTGTGCGGTATGTTTGATTCCATTCTCACCAAAATTGGCGATGGATCTTTTCTAAGCGATGATGAATTATTAATTTCGTGATATTTAGCTTTGTTTATATTTTGATAATAATAAAATAATTGTTTTAATTCTCAAAAATATGAAGACCATTTTAATTTCATTTTCATTTCCTTCAATAAAAATCAATTTCGATGTTTCACATCTACCAGGCTTCCCGTGGCGGCTATTTAAATAGAAGTATTAATGATATATGACCTTTTAAAATTGATGTTTTTAATGGAATAGGTATCATTATACTTACTCGTCATATAGGATTAACCCTAAATATGTATTTAGAAAGCAAAATGAAACATGTTTCGTAATGGTGTTCTTTTGCTCAGCAGGTACGTCACCTTCATGACATTAAGAAACTAATAAGAAATTTGTTATTCAGCAACAATTTAATGAAGTTTCGACTTTAAAGTAAGACATCATAATATGTAATTAGCGTAGGAGTTCAATCCCACGTGCGTCGAGAATTGATGTTGAATCCGACTTAAAATTTTGGAGTTGTGCATAAAAATCGAGGGTCCGATATTATTATGAATTCGCTAAAAGTTTATTAAGAAGCGGCCTGCAGTCCCATTTTTAACCGGATTACGAATTTATTTATTGCATCTCACTATACATAAAACCCTTTTTTCACATGAAAATCAACCTCACTAGGACTGAGCCTGTATCGAGGTTAACAATTTACATTTGAGTGAAGCAAACATAAGAGTAATCACAAACATAAAGTAATTTTACATACAAACCCAAAATATAGCAAAAAAAAAAATAGATGTGTTACCAGATGGGTAATAATTTGACAGTATATTGTAACAATATTTGAACCATAACTAATCATTAATCATTATTCAAAAGAGGAAGCAAATAGACAGATAGGGTGACATTCAGTTTTTAGCAAATAGGACTTATATAAAATATTATTTTTTAAGAAAGGACAAGGATGAAAAAATATTAAGATAATCGTCTGTCAATACAAAAACCTTAATTAACTTTTTAAATTTAACTAAGGAATTGGTAGACTTAATATGATTTGGAAGAATATTAAACATAAGTGGTGATATAAATAATTTCTTTGACCAAAATAAGTTTTAGTATGTACCGCCACAAAGTTCAATGTAGAGCTAATTCTAGTTGTCCGCATTTGTTGTGTTCTTTCAGCAAATTTAATATTGATAAAAAATCTACAAAGTATTTGAGTGATATATAGCTGTTTTATAAACATTACATTACATTGCGAATAATTTGAAGAGATTTTTAATAAATCAGAAATGCTCATTTTCCTCCATCGTAGCGCACATTTTAATTTGTTAAGCAAATCGTTTGTTTGCAATTTTTTATAGATACTTCAATTAAAAATGTTTTTTTATGTCAGTAGGTTGTACCGACATTAAGTAGATTTTTTTTTTTTTTTTTTTTAAAAAGAAAGACAAACATTCCCAGGTTACGAATAACCCAACAATGTTTGAAAATCTCCTACTACCACCACAGAAAGCCGAAAATGTTGCTTGTGTTGTGATGGAGGACTTAGCCAGCCGAGGAATCGAACACGCGACGCTCGGGTGAGACCCAAGCGCTATGCCCACTCAACCACTGACCGGTCTAAAGTCTAGTAAAACCGGTCTAAAAGATATTTAATTAACTATCATATTAGTGTCTTATGAAGTGTGAAGTTTTTGAAATGGAGAAAAATACATTACCCATCCATCATCTGTTACACCTGTATGTCCTCAGACTAATTAACAACATTTTAGAGTGATGGATGCTTAATTAATGTAAATTTGTCTTTTGACAAAGAATCTTGCTCGGGGATCACATCCATTTTCCGTGTCAAAGTAAAATTTTCATGGGCTCACAGTCATGAAGAACAAATGACAAAGATGGCGGCCATATTTTTTTGCTCATCACAAATTAGTTGACTGTGGTGACGTCCGTGACCTTGAGAAAAAAAATTATTAATAAATTTATTTCAAAGCCGTAAGAGAAGCTGCACACATCAATAAAAAATATTTTCTAAACCAATGTTTAGCGCAAGCAAATCTGAACTAATTCTTCATACAGTTTCTTTCTAGATAAGGGTTTAAATCGCTAAAGAAAATTTCATCGATTTTTGTATGGACAACACCGGTGTCCCATCCACAGTTGACAGGTTAACATAAGTATAATTCCAATGAATATAATATTGTTTGTTTAATTTGTGTTTTTTTTACAATATATTCATTTAAAATAATATATATTTACTTGCGGCACGTTCCAGGGTGGAAGATACTCTCAGTATCACCCTGGTATAAGACTACCATTAAGAAATGAAACTTTGCTTGAAATGGTTTCAGCCGTTTTTGGTGACCAGATCTGAATAGCCAGGTACTCGCCCACCTTCCTCTTCCCCATCTAATTATCGTACCACTACCCTTCAGCCTAACCACACACCCCAGTTGGGAATGCCATAGTCTCACTGGCTCCAGTGAGACTAATTTAATTCAACTTATTTTGCGGAAATCCTTCACTGCAATAGAAGTTAATGTATGTCCTTATTTTCCCAAATGAAATAAATATACAATTTTTATGAGAGAATCAAATTACGAAGCACGATTTAAAATAGAGAAAATGGTTTAGGATCAATTAAAGTGTAATATATTATGATTAGAGTACTTTCAATGACTGGAAAAAAAGTAATTCATATTCACTGTCCAATGACTAAACACGTCGTTGTCATTGTCCTGCTAAAACAAGTAATTTCAACACTATTTTCAGCAATGATGGACCATTTCTCACTCTGCTACGTCTGTAATCTGTCATTTTGTAACAATTGATCTTTCATCTACATTCGTTGCTTTTTGCACACATTCTTACAGCCTTACGTCAAAATAGTATCTACTCAACTCGTGAGAAAATATAATGAGTTATGGTACTCTATTAGTGTACGGTACAATCATTAAAAAGGTGAACACATCAAATAAAAAGACTGAAGTGTTTTTTTTCTTCAACCGGACTCTAATTTTTTAGAACGCTTTTGTCCGTTACTTTGTGTGCTCAAACTTTTAAATTAATTAATATATACAGGGCCTTGTATAGGGTTTTCCAATAAAAGGTGTTATTTCGAATATTAATTAAGGAATTAATGATTTTTTATGGCCGGAATTGGATGGTATTGATCTGGACAACCTTTACTTTCAACAAGACGGCGGTACGTGCCACACAAGCAACGAAACCATTGATGAAAAGTTTCCGGACCGTGTTATCTCTCGAAGAGGTGATCACAATTGGCCACCGAGATCTTGTGATTTAACACCTTGCGACTTCTTCCTTTGGTGCCACGTGAAAGAGAAGGTCTACGCCAAGGCTGCCCAACCTTTTTAACAGTTGGGCGAAATTGACGATGTTGAATCACTGGCGGGCCACTGAATACCTGACGGTTCCTATTTCCATGGGGGGGGGGGGGGTTGTTAGAGAATTTCTAAAACATAATACCCCACAAAAAAAATTCAAAATGAGTGCTCCCCACAAAATATTTGAAATCCATGGGGGGGGGTTGTTACGGAACTTCGCTGAGAAAAAATTCCGCGCACCCAAAGACATCATATGTGATTCCCCACAACAATTTTTCGAATTCCGTGGGGGGGGGGGGGGTGGCTACAAGATTCTATTTCGGACGCAAAAAATATTATATCAAAAACCGGTGTATTTTTGTTTAAAAAGTAAGTTCAACAGGTTAGATTTTTTCGTCGCTGATTCTCGTTCTGAGTAGCCTAAATAGCGATAAATCGCCTTCGTTGGCAACACTGGTGACCGCGCGCAAGCTGCATTGTTTGTTTTACCGCGGACCCGCGACACTTTTTCAAATTGGCGGGTTTTTTGAAAATGGTTCACGCGGGCCACTTATAATTCGTTCGCGGGCCACATTGTGGCCCGCGGGCCTGGGGTTGGGCAGCCTTGGTCTACGCCAACAGCCCAGCGTCGATTCAAGATGGAATTCGTGAGGCTATCGAGGACATAAGGCAGCCACTTTGCGATTTGGTTATGGAAAATTTCATGAAAAGGATATGGTCCTGTAGGCGTGGGCGTGGTGGTCATTTGACTGATGTTATTTTTCACTATTAACAGCATACCTTCCTCTTTATAATGAAATAAACATTCAATCATTTATATTTAAAAAAATGGCATTTTTCTTTGAATATCAAAATAACCCCTCTTATTGGAAAACCCTGTATTGTGTTGGGTTTACATTTGCGAACCGAGGCACGAATTGTGGGAATGGAACGAAGCAAACCGCAAGCGCCCCAATCAAACTGCTTCAATTGTTCCTGCACAGGGCCGGCCCTAAATATGTTACCCATCAAAAAGGTTGGGATTAGAAGAGGAAGCTCGCAGAAAGTTTAGAAAAGAAGAATCTTCTTCTTCCCTCCAATTAACATTTGATTGTTTACTGTTTATTTTTGTCTGAAAGTCTGAACCCAAACAAGAAGGTATTTGTTATCCAAAAAGATTCTAGTTAAATTTATGAATATTTTGCTGCATGAAATGTCGTGCAAATTGGTTGTCCCGGGTAAGTGGTACATTAGCGCCTCCTACGCGGTCATACAACAAGGTAACAAGAGAAGTTGCGAAACATTAAAAAACGCCATTATTCTGACGAATTCGCGGACTTGCTTGCAATAACAACTTTTGTGTTGAACCATACAATTAAGAATACTTGCTGACAACATATTGCGGAACGTTCATTAATTATTATTCGCATGCAGTGAAAATGAGCCTTGATAATCTTACGATGAATACCAATGTGTAATCTGCTGGACAATTATTTATTATGAGTTAATAAACTGTCTATAGAAGTTGCCATTTTGTGTCGTAAATTATTATTAATCTTCAGTGTTCTATTTTGAGAGTAATTCAATATTTCGATCAAGAAAACTTTTTTCAGTCTGTTGATAAAATTTATCTGCATTGTATGGAATATGAATAATTTGACCAGATTTTTAATAAATTACAATATTTCATATCAGTAAGTTTTCTCCGTGTATGAAACTACATCATTCTCTTGTACATGTAGGAAAGGCACTACCTATAATTCGCTAATTTTCAAAATAATTATGAATCGAAATAATTTATTTATTTTTTGCTGCCGGCGAAATAAGCAATCACATCACAACTACTTACAAATAAAAATTATTATTCAAATGCAGGTACATAGTATTTGTACTTATATATATTTTTTTCTTTTGTAAGCAGTAGGTACGTACATAATTTGGCAATAAACATTTTCTTTACAATCTCTTTTTATGCCCAATACCTTTTTTATTTGCACCAGCTGTTCAAGTAATCAAGAATTTAAATTAGTGACTGAGTCATATCCACGTGATTCAATGTTTCCAATTCTGAATAGTAATTTCTAATGAACAAATGATAATACAGATACGATAATTATTACTTTGGACTTACTTATGGGATATTGTGAAATATATTGGCGATCATTATTAGATACTACCTCAGACCCTTGAAAGATAACGGGATGTATAGTAAAAATGTGTTTTTTTAAAAATAAAAGTACAAAACAAATAATAATAAAATTTATTTGACCGAAATCTTTCAAATAATTTTGAAATTTGCCAATTTAAACAAAATTTAAATACAAATTCCCTCTCTTCATAATTTGAACAGATGACCAATAACTAGAACACCCTTGAAGGGTGAATGTCAGAAACATTGGAAAAATAAAAACACACACAAATTTGTCGACAATCGAACCCCGATCAACTGCTTGGAAGTCAATTATTTTGACAATTACACCACGTAATAAAAACGTTGGTATAAATTCTTTATACCTATGTACTGAAAAAGTAAGAATTATGAATTGTTCAATTTTTTTAATTACGTGCACATTTTAGAATGTAACGTATACACAACCGAATTTACGTATACACACCCGAATGTATATAATAGTTGACCAATACTAGATTCTAATAAGAATAGGTGAGTAGGTACTTACTCAAGTTCTAACCATGAGTGTTCTCATAATTAAGTTCTTTCTTTCTTTTAAGATTCTTTTCTAAGCTCTTACAATAGATCAAAATGGTCCTACTAGGTCGCTGTAGAGAATCGTGTTAGAAAATTTGCTTAAAATTACCAAGTTAACATTATATTACCAAGTTTTTTTCTTTTAATTTATGTATTGTCAGATTCAACAGGTGTTATTTCAACGGCGTCTCATTCTATGCCAAATCGTTATTAAAAAAGTATATATTTATATTTACTTATTTATCCACATGTGCAGATTGTAAGTAGTGTGCGGTCTAAGCATAAAATTCTTGGTTAGTAAATACCCATATATATACAAAACATGATGTTATATTTAACAAAAACTAAAGAAAATTTGCACCTACTTCAACATAGTATGCAATCCAATGAATAAGGGGATAAAAATAGATTTAAGCTTCCAATGATTTCAATGAATTTTTATAACAAACTCCAATAAAAGAGGATAAAAAATGTTAAGGCTATAATTCGCTGATATAATTCGTTTGAATCAAGTAAATATTGACAACTTTTTCCTCAAAACTTTGCATAAGCGAATGTTGTAAGATTTTTCTCAGAAAAATCAGAAGGACATTAGTGCCTTTCAAACTAGCTCACTGTTTGGTCGGAATGGGAATTGGAGGAAATATTATAACAAAATAAAGCACAGTTGTACCTAGAAAACCTACACTCTACCATGTGTTCTTGAAGTGTATGACATTGAATTTAGTGAACAGAAAGTACCTACACATATTTAAGCAATGCAGTTGTACAAATAGATTTTTAAAACGGTGATAAACAAACAGCAAAATACTGACGCATTTCGGAAAAAAAAATATGTAGAATACACAAAAGTAATGAAAAGATTATACAAAAATTATGAGTAAGAAAATAGTTATAAAAATCTTTAGATAACATAAAATAAATATCGTTAAGAAGCTGATCCCGAGTGATGCGTGTTGCTAATTTAACTTATATAAACTTCTTGAATAATTTATGAAAACGACAATAATCTTTGACAATGTCTGTCATTCACTATCATAATAATCGTTGGAAAGACCTAATAAATCACTATTATATGCTTATGTGTATGAATGTATTATATTTTATATTATACTTTGTCACTTTTTAGGATGTGTGGGATTGCACTAACCACACCATATTTCGGAAAACTAATTAAAACTAAATGAATCATAAAATAGGTATATATTTTGTTCATTATTATTTCAAGGTACATACTTGCATGGGTGACGGACCCGCTCGTTGAAATCTTTGATTCCTTTGCTACCGGAGTTTTCAGGGATTTTATTTTTCATAAAATATTATATAAGATTCGATTTTAAGGCGATGCACTACGTCGTGTAATATTTTAAATTGAGCCGCTATCAATAACAACCCTTACGTAGAGGGCGATAAGGTTTAAATTCCCGCTTAACACCATCCGCCTGTTTTGATTTCTGCAAGAAAAAAACATGGCCAAAAAGTGCCTTTTATTTTATTTTGTGGATGTTCAGGCATAAACATTTAATTTTTTTTTCGATCATTTTATAAATAACTTAATTTGCCACATTATACAATAAAATCATAACCGAAAATGGGTTCGTAAGTAGGAGATTTTGAACTTTAAAGCAGTTTTCATAGGCCTTATACATTATTTTTTTCAGGGCTTATAAAAAGACTTATCTAAAAAATACTCGATTATTTCAAAGACCAAGATGTATTCTACTCGCAGTATTTAATTAAAGCATCTGAAACATTTCTAGGCGACTAAATATTCAAACCAAACACATGATTTTGCACTACTACGTATGGCATCGCCTTAACCAAAAAAATTATGAAACTTTAGCATTTCTTTAACCGTCTTGCATTGTAGCCTTGGAAATGACTTTTTGAAAAAATATTTTAATGTTTACATAACTCGGAGAGAAGTTTCAAAAAATATAATTACCGCACCAAAATACATAATTTATTCGTGGAATTAGCCAAATTTCAGATACATTACCATCAAGTAATTTGAGTTTATGACCAAGTACTAAAAAAATGCATAAACTTAACTATATACAGTTATGTTACTTACATATTTACCTTCAAGTTAATTTTCTTGAGAGTGGTTTTACTACCTGAATTAAGGTTTTAGGTTATTTTAGTTGAACGGGTGTTTTCCACTGATAAAAAATATGTGGGTTTTCATTTGAACAGTATTATGGGAATTATGTGGCGTAGGAACCATTTTACTTCGTTCAAAATATTATCTCCAAAACATTAGGCAAAAATTTGACGTCATTAAATGCTTGAAGATTTTACAACGTATCTTAAAAATTACAAACAGTCGTTAAACATGGGTATATAAGTTGGTTTAGTATAAATATGTTATGTATGTATTGTTTTACAGCCCAGAGAGTTGTATTACGTTTTAAATAGCAAATAAATAACTCGTGATTCGAGTCATGTGACAGATAATACAAAACATAATCTCGCATTTGGCCATTTTCCTTTCAGAAGTTTAACTGAATAGTATGTTTTACTACAACATGGTTTACAATACAGCTGGACTAATCGTTTTTATCATTTGATTTATAAATAATTTTACGGCTTATGCTGGCATTTATCTTTAGGGCAGTTTTAGATACCTTATCAATTTAATTTTCAGAAGTAATAGTGACAATATGTTTACATTACAATATTTAATTATGAAATGAAATAAACATTATTTAATTGTATTTTACTATAAGCTGTAAGTATGTTATTAAAAATCACATAAAATAAATATAAAAATCACATAAAAGCTCCCACCTGGATCCTTCACGAAACAAATTTATTCATATACTTAATAATCATCATTTCTAAATTTAAGGTATCTAATCAGCATTCAAACATAAAATATGAATTATATAGAAAAATAAATAAAAAAGATAATTTATATTTTGGAATTTTGTTTTTCAATTTGAATATAATCGATTTTTTTTAATCGAATCACGCCAAAAATAAATATTTGAAGCTTCTGACTTTAAAACGAGTCACTTAAATTCCACATATTTTACTCCTGCTGCAATTAATGTTAATTTAAATTTAATTTATTAAAATTGTATTAGTTACTCACTGAGCAATCTGCGCGACGATAATATGGCATCTGTTTTTGTATTGCGTGACTAAGGATGTAGCAGGCATTCAGTTTACTTCTATAGATTAAATTATCCCTAAAAAGGATACTAATTGAATAGGTCCTTTTACATCCTCCCACTGAATACAACCGGTAGAATTTTGATGAAGTTCGATGAGTATTGTATTCGACTATTTTCCTTATGACGTGTTGTATTGTTGTTTTCCACTTCTTCCAAAATGGCAGAAAAGTTTCTTTTTATTAGTGCCAGAAGTGTTTAGAGAGTGGTTTAAATGGTACAAGAAGTCGGGGATGCCCGAGGAATACCTCTGCACCGGAATGAGAAACGGAGTGGAATTAAAGTCGATGTAATGTAGTTTTTTAGTAGTGAATGGTGGAAGTCGTAGACGCCCGAGAAAAATATTAGTAATAGCGAATTCATATAAGTTCGTCATATAAATTGTGAATAGTTCCTGAAAAAATACTTGAATTGATTAATTAATTTTTGTTTATGGATGTTATTATAAATTACGTAATTAAGTAACTACATAATCGGAGTTCGCAGACTAGACATATGTTCATAGATTGCAATTGATATATAAACATAGTCAATCAAAGTAAGCTTTCCTGTTTATCAGTGTAAACATTTGGTTACTATGTAGATATTGACATTTAATCGATTATGTTTGCTTTCCAAGATTTTTGTAAGAGGTTCCATATTAGAAAATTGCTATTCTAGAACTAAAGGCCCCGTAGTAAGCGTTCAAAGATGGTTTGAAAGGGCGATATGTAAATAAGAATGTTAGAGGGAGCGCGCTAATATTAAAAAACGATCATCATTATGCGAAAATTGAAATAGAGAAATAATCTCTCGACAGATGCTTTAGTTGCATTTAAAGATACACTGTGAATTTTTTCATGCCTGTAAATAACGGAACAAAATGTGTTTTTAATAATTTTTGAAGCTTACATTGCGATTTTTTCTATCAAGGAATTTCATTTAAATAACGTTTCGGCATATCAAATGTATAGATATTATTTTAAAAAATAACATTTTTTTTGGAACTCAAAACTTTAAGAGTTATTAGTAAACTTGTTATAAATCGGTAGAAATTGGGCATGGGGGGGCTAAGGTACGGTTGTATAATCGTTAGCACTAAGCGATGCGGTGGTTAAAAGCTTTAACAACTTGATAAACCTGCTAAATCTAATATTTTTAACTGTGTGAAATTCTAGATTTTAACCTACACCAAGGTTTAAACAACCGGCCCTAAGGCAAGCCAAGATATTTAAGTTTTTATCGACCATACGATAAAACGAAGGTATCGACACAAGTAGGCACTTACCTGCTTCAAACCTTAATAAGTTTCCTACCTTATTACAATTGTTTATTAAATAAACAATATTCAAGGTGCTGTGATTATTATTAAAGAGAAATTACTTTGGCTTCTCCAAATCCTTGCACGATATTTTATGTTAATTTGGTACATTCACAAGTTGATAAAATAACATTAGGTACATATATAAAAAAAAAACAAGTATAAATATATTTAGGTTACAACCCTTTTACCAATGTTAGTTGCTAAAATTGACGATAAATAATATTTAATGATCACAATCGTGACTGTTGCATTTCCGTTCACGTTTCCACTGTCGAGGCAGTATTGTAACACAACCTATGTTTATACAACAAATTAATTGAATATAATTTTATACAGGTGCACAGGTACAAAATCAAACAAAGAACCTACAAATTATTTTGATAATTTAACCATAGATTCAGAAGATTTTCAACATTATATTATTTGTTTTAAAATTATCTATTTGTACTTACTAATAGTATATTAATTATCTTTTTGTAGATAATTCGTTGATTAAGAAAATAATATTAATAAATCTAAGCGAAACATGAAATAGAACAAAATACAAAAAAGGTTATGTCTCAACTGGGAATCGAACCCAAGATCTCTGTCTGACGGGAACAACGCCTCTAACCACTTATATATATTCGAACCTAATTATTTTACGTAACTTTTGTCGTATCTCATATTTCGAATTTAGAATTAACAATATTATCCTCAAATATTTTTTTCTCCTTTACAGGGTTTCGTCGGATAACTTCGGCATGTAAAAAAGAAAAAAAAAACTATTTTCTAAATTAGCTTTTAGGTAAAAAAATTGTATGTGAAATTATAAATATTCTTCAATGGAAAAATATTTTGTGTAGAAAAAAAAGTTGGAATTTCTAAAAAAGTTATTTATCTTTTTTTCTTCTACCATCATGTAGAATCACCTCTAGAAGTTAGCGCACTTTACTCCCGGACACCCTGTATATCGTAAAATATTTTTTTACAGTATTCATCTCGTGTTTTTACAGTAAGATTTTCTTGACGACCTCTGAATTACTTTGTAGGTATTTAAAAAAAAATTAAATTGTATATTGAGTTAGTTCATATAATCTTGCCCCCGAAAATACTCAATCGAGATTATAGTTATTATTATTACCAATTAATGTTACATCAGAGATAATATAATTAGGTATTACATGTATTATTATTTAACTCAACTCGTAGATAGAATAAAATGCATTTAAAACTATCAGTTCAATAATAATTATTGAAAAAGGAAATCAACACATAATTATTATGTTTTGATTTCCTCATTCGATCTTATTGCTTAGTTCTAGCGTCAATATTTTCATCACAGGTACTTCATATTTCATCAACATATTGATTTTGTTCTAACTCAATTTATAATAATTGTAAAACATCAAAATCTATTTAAGGCGATGCCATGCGTCGTGTAATATTTTGAATCCAGCCGCCATCAATAACACTCCTTACGTAGATGGCGATAAGGTTTAAATTCCCGCTTATCACCATCCGCCTGTTTTGATTTATGCGAGAAAAAAACATGGCCAAAAAGTGCCTTTTATTTTATTTTGTGGATGTTCAAGCATAAATATTTAATTTTTTTCGATAGTATTACATATAAATAACTTAATTTGCCATATTATAAAATAAAATCATAACCGAAAATGGGTTCGTAAGTAGAAGATTTTGAACTTTAAAGCAGTTTTCATAGGCCTTATACATTATTTTTTTTCAGGGCTTATAAAAAGACTTATCTAAAAAATACTCGATTATTTCAAAGGCCAAAATGTATTCTACTCGCAGTATTTAATTAAAGCATCTGAATCATTTCTAGGCGACCAAATTTTCAAACCAAAAACACATGATTTTGCATTACCACGTATGGCATCGCCTTAAGGGGAAAAAGTACCTAAATTTAAATATCAAATCTATTAAATAAAATGTATTTTTCAAGTACCTACCTACATGAGTGTTTTTTGCACTTATAGGAATTTATAACATAATTTGATACAAACTCGTTATGCCAGAAGATCTTGTGCCAATTATTGCAAATACATAAAACATAATGATCTCGGTGCGATTTATTTTATTACCACGATGCTAATTATTCAGAAAAACTTTTTAATATTCGTAAACATCAGCATTTTGCTAATGAAAACTTATAAGCGTGGAACTGATAAAACCCGCATCCAAACCAATCAGGTTGAATTTAATAACACAATAGCACATAAATTTTAAACGACTAAGCAATTTTAATTAACATCCACCTGTTACGAAAAAAAGTATCGGAATAAAAAGACTTAGCTTCAGATAAGTAGGTACCTAGATTTATGAAAAAGAAGATTAAATTATTATTAATTATTAAGATATTATTTATAAAAATAAATGTACTTAACCTAACATCCTATTATGCTCGAGGACGCACGTCTCAAAAGACTTTTTTTATTCCGAACTCACACTGATTATTTTTCGTAGTCACCATTTTTTAATTCCAACTTTTTATCTAAATCCGTCAAGACTTGTAACCTTGACAAAATTGTAGTACGATTTTAATTTGTTGGCTGGTGGATTTTATTTAGTTTAGCAATTTTTAAAACATCTTAGCAAATAATTTGCAAGTTTAGCCCGTCGCCCCATGGGTCGGTAAGCAGTCGACATAAACCGAATGCTGCAAGACCTGTGCAGAAAATTATGTTCGCTATAGTAAGGTAACGGTCTGCAGCGCAGTTGTGTGTGGAACTTTTCTGCGCGGGGTCTTGCTGCATTCGGTTTATGTCGATTGCTTACCGACCCGTGGAATGACGAGATTATATGCAAATATAACGTTGCATGGAATTCACTCACGCTTCAAGTTGAATCAGAGTCGATGAACATGAAAATATAATTGAGTTAATATCATTTTATATCCAATATATGGGTTCTTGTGATTTTATGCATCCGTGTATTCGCATTTCCAAGGTTTTATATTAGTGAAGTTAGTGAATTGAGTTTTTTATGCTATTGGAACAAGGTTTGCTCTTGTAACTTATTGTGAGGTTAAAGGTAATTTCCTTGACTTATAGAGGAAATCTTAGTACTCTGGAATGAATTTAAATCGTAAATCCCTGGAAGTTTTCCATCACACTTTGTTAAAAATTCAAGAAAGCTACACATTTAGGCATCGAAAAATCAACACCTGGAATTTTGCTTTTCGTTTAGTGATGATTTTCCAAGACATAACCTTGGCTTTGTGTTTAGGAGGATGTACTTTCATTATACCTTAATGTCGTCAAATGAACAAATCAGTTACCTAGGTACCACATCAAAGCATAACTAATTGATTTTAAATTAACATTTCAACAATGATAAGACATCATCTATGAAGCTCTAATACGTCTAATTTGAATCAAATACGTAGTATGCATCTAATTACACCTATTTAATATGTACATAATATAATATTATGTACCTTCATTAGAGGCACGGCATCTGCAGTGATCTTTTTGAGACTTGCGCTGATAGTCATTGTGTATTACTATTGCAGGTTTAAATCGCACGTGTTCTTGCGTATCCAATTACACCGTAAAATGTCGTTAGTTTTCAACTGAGAGACGGCCAAGGTCAGGCGTGGTTCCGGTAAGGTAGGGAGACCCCAATACTAATTATTTAGATTCTCCTTGGATTTAAACCCGAACCACATTTTTGCAAAATTCTGTAGCTGTGCGGAAAAAACATTTGGACTTGGTTAGCTGATTTCTGACGACGCCTTCGACCAATGGACGACTTAGTAGAAAGTATTCAGTTTCTCTCTCTTTTTGGGATTCAGCAAAGACTTCTAATAAAAATGCTTCCGTTTCATGAAAATAGATGTACTACGTCGTGTAATATTTTAAATTGAGCCGCTATCAATAACAACCCTTACGTAGATGGCGATAAGGTTTAAATTCCCGCTTAACACCATCCGCCTGTTTTGATTTATGCAAGAAAAAAACATGCCCAAAAAGTGCCTTTTATTTTATTTTGTGGATTTTCAGGCATAAATATTTAATTTTTTTTCGATCATTTTATAAATAACTTAATTTGCCACATTATACAATAAAATCATAATCGAAAATGGGTTCGTAAGTAGGAGATTTTGAACTTTAAAGCAGTTTTCATAGGCCTTATACATTATTTTTTTCTGGGCTTATAAAAAGACTTATCTAAAAAATACTCGATTATTTCAAAGGCCAAAATGTATTCTACTCGCAGTATTTAATTAAAGCATCTGAAACATTTCTAGGCGACCAAATTTTCAAACCAAAAACACATGATTTTGCATTACTACGTATGGCATCGCCTTAAAGACACCATGCGAAATTAGTGGATTAACACGACATCATCGACGTCAACGGCAATTAGTATCATTGAATTCACCTCACAAATCCGCTATTGTCTAAAATGTACAGCTTTAGTAAATGTCTGTTGTGTCTGCGTTTTTTTACAGATTGTCATTTGGTGATAATACGCAATAGAGCCAGAGTCTGCTTTGTCTCTGAAACGGATTAATTCATTGGTTACACCAACCGAGTTGTATAATGATTCGTCAATATGGGTTCCCCTTATCAACATTTGCGGAAGTGAACATTGCTATTAATAAACATTACCATTTCATGCAAATCTTTTAGCCATAATCTATTATTTATTTCCGAGACAGGTTAGCGCTTTAATTATTTAACCACCTTTGCTTGTGTAGAGATGAAAGCCCGGTTTGTTAGCACAGTTGCGCAATTATCAGGTCATAGTTGCAGGTTGTTTAAAATAATCAATCAATATTCATTAGAAACGCATTATTGAAACCCCCAGGAAAGTGAATACTTTAGTATCTGTACAAATTAAAAATAGTTATTCTACAAGATTGTACATTAGTTTACTAATTAAATAATAATTATCGAATGGATCTTCTTTTCACGTGAATAATAACGGTGATACTGATTTGATTTGCATATTAAATTTTATAAATAAAACCATATTTTAGTCCAATTTAAATAATTTGCATTGAAATGCCAGTTCACTGAGTAACTTCACAGTAAAGAAACATCTGTATCTAAGAAAATGTATTAGCAGATTAATACATTTATTAATCCACAAAGAAAAATGTATTTTTGCATAATTCCATATTGGCTTTAGCGTTGACATGCATGCCAAGATTTTACCTTGCAAGGAAATATAATATTAGAAAATTACTAAACAAATTAACATCTTTAATAGGTTATTATTAGATATGTTTTGCTTGAGGCTTAATATGTCATACTAATCTGCTTCACGTCTTTGTCTTCTGTATTATTTGCCAAGGTAAACACGATCTTATTTACATGCCTTTCGGCACTTTCATTGACATTTTACTACAGTGATATCTTCTGACTTAATTTGTTGTTCATTTTAATCGCGTCTTTACTCTGACCTCTAATAATATAGATACCTATATAATAATTTTCATTACCGCCAAAAGCCAATAACTTATGGTTTTTATTGCTTCGCTTGATTTGTCCAATAATAACCAAATAATGATATTATTGGGTCACTGGGTCCATTGCTTCCGGTTTAAATATAAAACTTTTTCATAAATTGCCATTATCTCTGTATCTATCCACTTTCCCATTTAGCATTCGCATTGCATTTTTTACACCAGCAATAATAATAATATTTGGATGATTAATATAGCGCTGTTTTTGTGCAAAATTACCTCAAATACATCCTCCATCTCTTCTACAATTATCTACTAACTATATATGGAGATAATATACAGTACCATACTTTCCTGTTAGGTCACTTGAGATTTAGATTAAGACTTAATTAACATTAACTAATTGTAACGAAATTTAGATGCAGGATTTAGAATATAATTGGAAAATTGGATGTAATTGGACTTTCTATCAGGAATGGTATATTTAATTTAAGGGTGTGACAGCTTAAAAAGGGTAAGTTTTTATTTTAGACCTGAATTCTGTTGGACTTGTGGATCTTAGTTCCGGAGGGAGTTTATTCCAAGCCTTCAGCTCAGATGCTCCGAAAGCGTAATCACCAAACTTATTTTTTGGCTTGCGTTTAGTTTCCATCAGTCTGCCTACAGCTGCTGATGTTGCTGATCTAAGAGTTGACTGCCTCAGACCAGTGTTTTCCGGGACGCATAGTTCAGATATGTAGGGTGGGGCCATTTCATTGATGGATTTAAACACCATCCAGCACAATTTGTACTGGATTCTTTCAGGGAACTTGAGCCAGTGAAGGTTACGAAGGTGTTTTGAAATGTGCGAATATTTAGAGACCCCGGTTATGAGCCAAATTAATGATTTATATCTGCCGTACCAGACAGAGAAGGTAACAAAGAACAATTTAATAGACATAAAATTTATTACTATTGTAACATTCAATAATAACAGTCAATAAACAGCATGTGTCGTTGTAATTACATTCATTTATAGCCCCAGGAAGAATTATTGTTCGTAGGTCGCGGTTTATCCTTTGATAAAAATAAACAATAAAGTAGGTATATTGATATAATATCAAGCTAAAAACCATTTCAAATATTGCGAAACACAGTGTCCCCAATTTGTGGCATAGAGTGCCTGCTTATTTACCAATTTGTTTCCCTTTGAAGACATATAATTATCCAATTCAGTTTCATGGCATTCGGGAGCGGGACTCGTGGACAAATATAAAGTAGATTTCAAAGTGAATTGGTTTATTGAAATTATATTCCTACTAACCCGCATTTGAAGTCTGTGCAGTTTCTTAAATAATATTAATATTGCATTCCGGTTGCGAAAGATGTTTTCTCAAGGCATCTTTAGATGGGTGCTGGAAACATTCAAATGAGAAGGAAGTAAACAAATATTCAGGAAAATTTAGATTCCAAATTCACGCATTGAAATATTTATCGTATATTTTATTAGATACGTGTATTTCGGTCCACGGAATTTACGTAAGCAATGCGCGTAATCAATTCGTAATATTTTACCACATATAAACCTTTATTAGAATTTGATGGAGTTTTCCTTCAAATATTGATTAGGCGAGGAAAATTTCGATCGGTCCTGTTTCAATAATTCATAGCTCTTTTAAAATATTTTTATTTTGTACAATATTTGACATTTCATAGTGCAATCCAATAATGTTGGCCTCACTCGGGTTGCTTACCCGTGCTGAGGCCTCCATTTTATAATACAAAAAATATACACAATACATTTAAAGAAAATATATATAATGTTGGTGAAAAATACAACATGAGATTAAGATAAATTTAAACTAAAAATATAGATATAATTATAAGTAAAATAAATTTTAAATAAAATGAAATAAAGTTAAAATCGGTATATTTATATTATATGTTGTGTGTTTGTGAGTGATGTTTGTTTTACATTGGTTTTGTGTGTTACGTGTAGGTTTTATTATCTTATGTTATGAAATTTTGTTAACATTGTATTTTTTGTTCTTTAATCCATATTGTCATTTTGTGTCCGAATTTATTTTTGTTTTCCTCAATTTTATTTTCAAGTGTTAGACTGTTGAATGCTTTTGTATTATGGTATTGATTGTGTCTTTGTCCAAAGCTTGTATTTACCGTCGGAGATTTTATGTTTTCTTTGTACGCTTGTCTAACTGGTCTGTTAGTGATATTTTGTGTATGTGGAAATTTGTTTTTTGGTAAAATGTAGTTTAGTAGTGTTTTAACGTATATTTAGTACGTCACAACTATTGAATATTTGGTCTGTATCAGTCTATGTTTTTTAGTATTACCTTTAAGATCGTTTTTCTGTGCGATTTATATGTAATCGATAGCAGAGTTTTGTTGCTCCTCCCCAAGCAATAATTCCATATTCTATTATTGATTGGCAAAGTGCAAAAGATATTGTATATATATTTATAATATATGTGTTAAATAAAGTTATTATGATAGGTACGATACATTCTAGAATTATTAGATAACTTTTTGAACACGTGCTTATGTGCTATCTCATTTTTCTACACCGATAAGTCATATTCAAATAACCTAATCGTAATTCGAGATACTTTTTAGTAATTTTTCCGTATTTCAGTAAAATTCAATTCATCCGTCAATTAATTGAATGTGTGAATAAGGTGATAAGAATTGTTTATTTTCCAATCTAGATTGTTCCACAAACTGTTACAGGTGATTCGTTACTACAAAAACCGGTCAAAATGATTAGATGAAATAATAAATTATGTAGATGTGTGAGTATCTAAGTACATGCCCATAGGTGGTGTTGCAAAACATGATTAATTTATTGATATTATGATTTCGTGGTAGTTAACTATCACTTAACTTGATGAAATTGGCAACCATTGCAACTTGCATGTGTGTTTGTCGTGAGTAATCTATCTCGGCTTTATTCAAGCGTGACTTACCTGAGAGATTAACAAAAGCAATATATTATATTTTAGAACAATTGAAACATACCGCGAATAAAATTGCACTATTTTGTCACGAATAATAAAATGCCTTATTCATTAGTTCTCCATGTACAAAATTGGCAACACAAAACACGTTCAAAAGGCTTTTATCGTCATCACGTTTGACCATATTATAACTAAACACTTTCATTCAAATATTGTAGACGAGTTTAGGGGGGTTAAAAAAAAAAATTTTTTAGGGTGTGTCTCTTACGACAAAAATACACATAAATTTTTTAGATGCTTAGGTCGGGGCCGCATTGTTTTTCGTTTTCGATCGACTACGAAACAAAAAAACTTATGGCCCTTTTCCAATGTTTTTGTTTTTCTCGGATGTTTTGTAAAACATTTCATTACTGGATACTATTGACTACATCAATGCTTGATACCCCAACTTTCGGGAGTTCGCAAAACAAAGCTTAGCTCCGTTGTAATCCCTCCACTTTTCTCATAATCTAAGCATGTATCAGAAAGTGTGGTAGTAGTGAGGACTATAAAATGTATAAGGTTAATTTAATTTACAGCGTTATTTAACATATATAAAGCAAACTAGGCCCCGATCCTCGATTAGAGGAACGATTTTTTCAGCCATATTATTTCTAATTTCTAATTTTAGAAAGTGTAATACAATTAGAAAATATCTAAATCAATTACACAATAATGAATTAGTAACAAAAAATAATGACCGATAACAGTAGAACCAGGAAGGATTTTCGGAATTTTTTAGTGTCGACCGAACGACGATTTAAATTCGGATAATCGATCATCCTCAAAGTGACAAATAGATCTTAATTTGATAATAATTTTGTCATCATGAACATTGAAAAAATTGACATCGTGCTGGTGTTTGTGACAATATTGGCAAGTATTACACTCGTAATAATCTTGATTTAAGTATTTATTAATGATGATTGAGATTAAATTTTGCATGTTAACATTATCCGATAAATTCTCGAAAAATTGCTACAAAATGATTAAATCGCTTATGTACTTGACCCCAACACATTTCATGACAGTGATGCACAACCTTTTTAACAGCAGATTGAATTGATCAGTTTTTCTAAAGTTCAGGGGTCGCCAAGGATACAAAAATGTTATAATCCTTCAGAAACTAACACTAACCTAATGTAATGTGGTAATATTATATTAAAAGTGATTTTAAATACGAAGCCGAAACAGCTGTCACGCAAAAAGCATTACGCAGACTAGCAGAAGTTTTAGTTCCGCTTTGGTCGCCTGCAAACACATTAATCAATCTTCACCATTCTGTTTACTGGGCAGGTGTTTTTAAGTACCCTTTTATTATCAGCTCGTGCCAAATTTCGTACCTACCTCACGAATTTTTGTATGGAGTCCCATTGAATAGTTGGCCCAAATGATGTAATGACGATGACTCCATGATTGGCACACTTATCACCATTCTATCAGCCACTATTGATTGGGAGGCAATTGCCCTGACGGTGCGTCATTTCACGTTAGAGATGAACAAAAAAGACCCTGTCGTTGTCCGTTGTCCTATCATACCTATATAATATGTATTATATTATGCATTAACAATAAATTTTCCAATAGCCAATTTAAACCAATTTTGAAATGAATTTATTCAATATTAAAGAAATCCGTTATGGTAATATTTAAGATTTAATTTCTTATTTCTACGTATATTTTTTTTTTCACAAAATTAATTAATTAATTACATATATGAGCACCTACCTACAAGTACAAGTTTTTCTAAGTTACTAACACTAAAACATATGGTACAATCAGGTGTCATGTTTTGACAGTTACACATTTAAAAACTCCTTTGCTCATGATGAAAATGAAGTTGTGAGCTGAAGGCTTGACTTAGATATTCCAGACAGACAATTTCATGACTTAGATATTCCAGACAGACAATTTCTTGACGCCTTAACTCATCCTTCCGGAGTTTTCACGTATGGGTACAGAATTTCTGCTTTATGTTAAATATTTTTCGTCAATGTATGTTGAGATCTTTATACAAGGTGAGGCAAAAGTAATATCATAATGTGAATAATAATAACATTAATAATAACATATTATGACATAATATATTTAAACACAATTTTTTGTAAGGAACTTGATTAATGTGTCACGACTTTGTCGTAATATAATTGGGTAGTTCAATTTCTGTAATACTAATTTAATTTGCGCTGGAAATCTTACGATTCATTTTACTGAAAAGTTTTTTTTATGCGGTTTCATATCACCTTGTTTAGTTCCTTCATCACTATGTTTTCCTTTTACACTTTTGTATTTCCGGTTTCATCATAAAACAATGACTTCTATTTGTTTGTCACAATTAGGTAGGTACTGAAGTTAACGTCAAATTAATTTAGTTTCACCTAATTTTGCAGGAATTTGTGCGATAAAGAAATTGACACATTATATCTCGTTCTTGAGTTCAATCGATGTACTCACGCACAAACAAGAATGAGTCTTGCGTATTTGAATAATGCATGTATTTACATGGCGATAGAGGCGATACGATAATATTACATTGTATGCGATGGTAGATACTCTCAGTATCGCCTCGGTGAAAGACAGCAACTCTGAATCGAAACGTTACTTAAAATGGCTTAAAGAACCCAACCTTCCTCCACCCCAACTCCTTCCCTTCCACACTCCCTTCAGTCTCATAACAGTTGAAACCATAGAGAAAAGTTTGGAACTCTTGTGTAATATTCACATAAAAAATCATATCAAAAGAATTGAGAAAACAAAATAAGCTATCGAAAAAAGGATGGCAAAACCAATAGGAAGATAATATCGAGTTGATTTGTTGGAACTAGGTTTGGATCGAGTCAAATTTTAATCAATTATTACTTATTCAAAGTTTATTTGCGTAAAAACAAAATTGCCTTCAAAAATCATATAAGCTGAAACGTGAAGCCTATGTATCCATTGAAATAAGGTTGTATTCGAATAGGTATTGTGTTATAAATAATATGGTTCTGATTTGGAAACTAAGAGTATATTCGATAAAAGCTGTACCTACCATCGATCAGATACTGTACATCGATGAGTTGTACCTACGCCGGACTGTTTCTCGTCCAAGGCAATCAGGATTAACATTGAATGGACAAGTGTGCCAATTTCAAAACCCTTAAAATAACCGAGGGCCAGACAGACGGCCTTGAGTAAAGGCCAGTGATAAGAATTAATTAATTATTTGCCGCCAGTGCATTCATGTTTTATCTACGTTTTATAAATTATCATAAGACAATGTATGTTCCTGCGCTCTAGGTCATTTTATTAAAGGTAACAAACTTGAATATATGCGAAAATATTGGTGTTGCGATAAACGTCTTTTAAATTAAGTCTCGTGTCAAATGAACAAATGGTCCACCAAAACCAACGCAAAATTAATCTTTTATATTTTTGGATTTAATGGGACAATTAAAAGTTTTTAAGGCCAGGTTGTTTGAACCATCGTCACATTTGATCAACAATTAGACCAATTTGATTTTTTTACATTTGCCGATTCTCGGTCCATTTCAACCATTGTCGTTCTCGTAAATTTTGAACTAAATACACAGAACGTATTATGTGTTTTGTGCATTTTATGTTAAATTTTGTCCGAATAAAATCGTGGCTAAACCCAGAGCATAGTGATTATTATGAAAATATCAATAATAATTGTAACACATAATATATCTTGCACAAAAAAAAATCATTAAATCTTGATGCAATGAAGTGGAAAATTAACGTTTTAGATAAAAACCTGCGTTTTTGTGAAACAAAATGTTTATCGTTTTCGTAGTTTTAAAATAATTGATAATAACGTTATCTGACTTAATCAAGATAGTAAATACAGTCACGAGGACATGACACATGTATGTTTGAGACTTGAGCGAGGTTATGAATGTGGACAATTGACATTTTTAGCCTCCATTTTTACTGCTGTTTCGGACTTATCTTTGACTGACGTTTACGACCGTTAGATAAAACCGCTTCATTTCTGTCAATAATAAGTCATGTTGCAGATATACTTAATCGACTGAAGACACCTATGAAGGTTGTTAACCCAGTTATTGAAATAGCTTTACCTTTTCAATCAGCTCTTCACGTGTGATCGACAAGGCATTTGCAGGAGCCATTAGCTTGCTCTACTTCTACGGATTTATTCCATTCCCGTCCCAGTATCTCCTGGCTTTTAGTTTTAGTGCCTGCATTTTGTTTACTCAGCTTATCTGCGGTAATCAGTGTCTAGTTAGACATTTTCATATTAAATATATTATTAGGGACCTTAAAATTTCGTAATTCGTGACGTGGCTTTACTAAAGTCGCGTTATTTTTGCGATGGTTGTTAGTAAAAAAACGATCGAATTTTACAATAAAAGTGATAATATTTTTGGTATTTCGCAGAATAAAGTAGCGAAACACCTTTTTAAAAATCAAATAAAGGATGCCGGTACCGCCCTAAAAATGACATTAGCTGCAATACATTTTATAGCTACTCCCAAGGTTCGTAGAAAATGTAGTTAACGATACTCCTAGCTATTTGAGCTTTTCAAAACCATAAATAAATTAGTATATTTTCAAGATGTAACTTTTTCATTTCGTATAATGTCAAGCCACAAAGGGTTTGCTTTCTTCGATAATTTAGTATATTTTCGTTAAAATGTCCAAATTCAGACACAAACGGGTCTCGTCATATTGTTCATTGTTCAAATAACATCACGGGAATTTTTATAAAGAGTGAGGGGCTCGATGCCAAGCGTTTTCCGAATTGTAGAGAATATCCCTCACTCCCATTGTGAGAATCCCGCCATCTAGAAAGTTTCATTTTGTTCCTAGACAGACTAAGCAAAAAAGTATCAATCATAATCACAAGATTAGTGTTTTCACTGCTATCTATAATCATGCTTTTTGTAACCACTTCCTGGAAATTGTACTGGTAATATTAATAAATGCTTTAATCCTAGGTGATTACAACTATCATACATCTTTAGTATACTTACAATTAATATTGTCGTATGATAATATGTTGGCGATACTCTTTATCAAATTAGTTAAAAGCTCAAGGGAAAAATCAGTGTCTTGTTCGACACTCTAACGCCCATAAGACGAGTTACATGAAAGTCGTTTTTATATTTGATTTCTTCGAAAAAGACTTTTATTATTTGTAATCAAAATTTACGTATATCCAGTAATTTGGCAAAACCTCAATTTTTAGAGTCATGGGGTATAATTATTGAAAAACACAAATTGACATAATTCACGCGATTTTTCACCCAAATTAGTAGCGTTTGTGCGGTAGATAGATGTAATTGAAGAAAATGTAATTTGGGGTAATTTCATTTTCGCCGAGATCAAAGATCATCCAATTTGAAAATTCTGGGAATTTCTCATTAATTAAACCTATATTTTAAATTAATAAAGAGAACTAACCAGTTAATTTTGGAGCCGACTCTAATATTTGTACAGTACATGGTCCTATTATTTGCGCAGCATACTTTTTATGTATATACCTATGCAAATGAAAAAAAACATTCGTGATTTTGTTTTTTACGCTTGTGATTTTGAGGTTAATTTTATAGTTCACCCCAATAACTTTGTAAACAACAATAAATTAACATTATGGCAAAACCAAATAGAGTACAAACAAAAACTTGTTTCTAATATACACATAACACCTGTTTACCTTACTAAAAAAGGTCTTCATTATACGAACGCCCTAAAGTTATCATTACTTTTGATTTGTTGATTCAGTTCAATTTATGATTTCCTCTGATTGTATGTAGATAATACATTCCCGTGTAACATTAAAATTACATTGTTTTTATGTTTAATCAAATCGTTAAATTGAACTAACAATTGCCACCCGGCTTCTCTTGAATTGGTACAATCTCTTTTCGAAATTTTCGAAAATGGTGGTGTCTTAAATGTCGTATTTTTCAATCTTACCAGTCTAGCTCGCTGAAAAGTCACGGACCGATACTGATACATGGTTAATAGCTGACACAATACTTAAGTTAATCTAGAAATAACAAAAAATATATATTTGCAAATTTCTTAACGCCAGAGTTCACCACTCATTACATTTTTGGACCATTTGGTATGTTATTTAATATTTAAAATCTATCATAATTAGTGATTTTTTTTAGCGAAGCTTTTCGTGCGATCGCTTGTCAAATAATGTCAACAGATGATATAATTATAAAACCTTATTATCTCTGCCTTGCGGGATAATCGCTTTAGATTATAAACAGATCAATCACACTTAGCGTGGAGCGGCTTAGAGCGGCAGATTAGAGGGGAACACTAACTCAGCTCTGGACCAATCAGTAGCCGGAACGACAGAATTATCTAACAAGGTTTTGATTTTTGCACATTGGCTTCCGTGTTAACTGTGGGATATATCGGTTCAACAAACTGACAGTAGGCTAACACCAACACTTAGCAATCTGTAAATGTTTATGTTGTAGTCAATTATTATCACTCAACCCGAATCAAAGTCAGAACATTGGGTAAAGGTGTACAATTATACACGGAGTAAACTTGCTCATATGAAATACTGTTAATTTATTAAAAATCTGGTCAAATTATTGTTGTTAATAAATGGACGAATGAATTAACAGAGTTCCTAACAAAGTATCAGTAAAGAGCGAATGTTTTGTGCGAACACGTGTTCATACAAATATTGCTACTGACATTCTGATATTGTCGCATTTCGTCATGAAATTTATTAGGAAAAGAATACGTGGTCTCCATATATTCTGAATGACTAATATATTTTATATGAAATTGGCATGCCATCACTTTTTTAACACGATCATTTTTTTTTCGTGTGCACATCCAGAATGGTAAAAATGCTGCTCGAAATGCCTTTAGCCGTGTTTAGAGACCAGTTCTGAATATCTAGGTACTACCCGACCTTTCATTTCTTCATCTCCTTCCCATCTCCACTTCATTTAGCCTCACAACATTGGGGATGCCTTAGTCTCACTGGCTCCGGACAACTAGGAGCAGTTGGGTCTCTTGCATACATTCACATAAATTTTTGAGATCATCGATTCGGTGCCTTGTGAAGGAGGCGAGGTTTAGAGTTATTTGATTTAGATTTGAAGCTGTTTTTTCAACTTGTTTTCGTGAAGACTTTCAGTGAAGTCATCGGACCAAACAAGCAGCTTACCTGCAATTTAAATATGAATTATAAAGTTAATTTGATGGATAAACGACGTAAACATATCCATTATGTAGAGAAAAGAATCAAAACAACAATTACTCCGAATATTTATGCACTCTTGCGTGATGGATGACTAAGGAACAGCATTATTGCTGGATTACTTTGCTCGGTAATTGCTCCCAAGATTGGAGACAAATCGCTATCCATTACTATCTAATAGCCCAAGAACGTGTTTCTTCATAACAAATTATGTTTGATTTTTAGGAGCATGTGCGAACTCAGTTTTCATTTCACTGATTGTAAAGCAGATAATAATCAAGATAACTCAACTGTTCAATGTTCTACTGTCACTTTCGCACGTCTGGTTGTTTCGAAATTACTCATAGATTGTGACAGTTGAAAAATTCATTAAAAAAAACAATTATTTATGACGTATTTGTAACAAGCACTCCTCCCAAGCTTTAATTTGTTTGTTTTCCTTTGTAAAAAAAACGCATGACCTTAAAATCATTTTCATCGATTAACCTGTATAATTTATTATTAATTTAGTAAGTTCCTCTGACCCTACAAATTCAATGACAACTATGCCTATCACATTATATGGGTTGGAAAGTACACAACTTTTTTTCTATATTCAATACTTATTACAGCACAATGACAGATTCACAGTTTGACACAGCTGCAGAGATGAATAATAAAGATTATAATGCGGTAAATTAAATAACAGATAAATAAAACTAATTTGAATAATACGCAAGAGAAGGAAGCAAAATAAAACCAAACAGTTTTATGGTTTTTGGAACACCTTGGACAAATTCAAATGGTAAGCCTTTCGCTCGTTGTGAATGCATTAATCAATCTTTCTGCGGGGAAATAGAATTGTTTTTGTTCGTATGTTGGTGTGGTGTCACGTGCTGTTTGCTGTCCTTAGGGGAACACCCAAGGTCAACAGAGGTGGTTACCACGGTGACCTACAGATGGGGAAGGTCACCGCCTGCCACTCTCCAGATATCCGAGACCTTGCGACTGGTGCGCGCTTTACTTCCGATGCAAGATGTGCGAATTTGCGACAATTTGTATACACCGGTGATGAAAGACCGTACATTACGATGGTAGTTTACTAATAATTACTTATACCGTGTCCCTAAATTCAGCGTTTAGAGCCTTTTCCTAGAAGATAAAGAAAAACCACACCCTTACGTAAAATCCACATTATTTTGAAACCAAAACTATTAATATTTTTTTTAACTACAACAAAAATAAAACACGAATTTTCGAAATCAGATCTCTCCCTAAATGAAACTTGTCAATTTTTTAAAAAGATAGGTATCAGTTATCATTCACCTACAGAAATTTATAAATGACTACTAATCACTAACCAGCTATTGTACAAAAAACTTTTAAAAAGGTTCCATGGCAACTCAGGACAGTGGCAAGTAAACACACTTGTGAAAAGTGATGTTAAGTCATTAAAATTACCTATAAACCTAACCTAACCTATTTAACATTGTTTTATCATCACTTTTATATAACGTATTGAATAGCCAGTTGCCTGAGTCGCCCTGTTACCGAAGTGGGTACATCCTACATAGTTTGATATTTTCATAGTTTTGCTGCACGCTCAAGTTAAGTTATCTTCATAGAATTACTCATTGTTCGTCAATAGGTTAGATTGGCAATCGGAAATATTTGAACAGTTATACCCGAGCAACTCCGGAACCTTGAGCGGTCAAGTTCCGGTCCTGGCTCGCGCAGCTCTTGAACGAATGCAAAAGATACTAAACTTTACAATGACAAGAGAAGAATATTTTTTACCTCTTTGACCCTGGGGTTTATTCATAAACAGAATTTACCTTTATTTACACTGTGATGCAAATAAATTGTCAATTAATCTTGGGTACCTACCTACCTACTAACCGTTGACAAGAAATATGTATAAGGTTTTACTTTGCGGAATTGAAATGATTTTTGGTAGCATAACAATCACATTTTGATAGTTGGAACAATTTATTATGATCTCTCTTCTGATACAAAAAACCAAAATATTTGTGGTTATACATCTTTATAGATTACCTCTACATCTATATCGGAAACTCGGCGTTTGATAGTTTTTGCTAACACAATGTACATGTCCGTTCAGCAAACACATACATTTCCGAATTTCCAGGCTAAAGCTACTATTTTCAGTCCACATTATTACTTCCATTATGAGCTTTGCAGTTTCAAATTTATGTTTTCTACTTCCAAAAGAACCCAAATTGTGTTTCATATTTTTCAATCCAAATCTCCGGCGAAACCGATTAATAAAGTTAGTTGTAAATAAGAAAAAAAGTATTTTTGGCGATCAGTAACAGCTAATCTACTAACGGTGTTAATGAATCGAAGTTTTTACTGTAATTGTTTGTATAACGCCCAATCCAGTCTTATTTCTGAGAACAAATAAGGATATAAATCAGGTTATGAATAAATTATGTCACGTATTATCCAAACCAGCAAAAAACAACAATGCATTAAGCCACCATTATGAAAATATGATTTAGGTTTTTCTAATTAATTATTAACTTAACAGATTTTCCGTACGTAGAAACTAGAAAACATCCAAAAATAAAATCGTCCGAATCATACCTAGATGGCGTCACTTCATCTTTATTTCTATGGGTGACTTCAAAACTATAACAACTCAAAAAGTCAGAACTAAGATAAGTTATTTCTGTTTTCACGTCAAATTTTAAATCTTTAGACCAGAATAGGCGTATAAAAGTATAAAAGTAAGGAATATAGAGTTTGGTAAGATTAATAAACAGTTTTAGCTAAAAATAACTTTACACTTGGGATGTTCAAAAAACGAATTTTAATTAATATTTAATCTATTTCATAATTGAAAAAAAAAATCGACCCTACGGAGTAAGTTTAAGAACTAACCGGGATTTCAATTTTAAAATATATGTATTTTTTAAATTTATGTTAGGTTAGTTGATCAATTCACAAATCAATTGAAATTACAATGATTGGGGTCAATACTCTGTCAGCTAATTCTCGCGTCAATGCCATACATCGAACAGATAAACACGGCCGGTAACCATTAGATTATGTATATAAATTAGCATATATTATAAATAATATTGCCACTGTCCTCCGTGCTCTATTGCCGCGAGGGGTGTTGCTTGGCAACCAGATGCTGGGGGACTGGACCTGAATCATCACGAGTCCCAGACATTGTCTGATTATCACATCCTTTACTTATGTTCCATCATGTGACACTGGCTATCAATTGCCAAATCATATGAACACTTTTCCATAAACATTGTTGTTGTCCTGCACGTCTGATCGCGACGACGTTTGATTACGGACACCACCAAATCAATCTAATTCAATTAAACGTGCACCTACTTTGTTCTTCCTCGTGATGCATACCGTAATTTGCGTATTTCTACAAATCTGTCCACAGTAGGTCAACTACTAAAGCTATTTTATGTTTACAACGGGATATGCTTTCCCATTCTTGTTAACCTAGCAGGAGTGTACTGAAGATTGATCTTTACCCTTTGCATCATTATGTATAACCTGCCATAAAAGATTGTCACAACCAAAATTTTACATTTTATAGGAGGGTTTCGTGGAAATAAC